>NC_090732.1:104562902-104577902 GCF_036898095.1 Palaemon carinicauda
ACAATAAATGTTCACCACTAATACCAACATGGATCTATAGGTGACTATCTTTTACATGAAATCCTAAATATGCATGGTATATATATTGCTGGGAGCAATCTAACAAAAGTCTCCCATAATCACCAATCCGCATTGGCCGACGTGGTGTTGAAAACTGCCTAAACCTAGACATGAATAAGGACATGCCTGAGGCGCCTGTCTGTATTACAGTGGACTAGAAATGGCTCAATTTGCTGTTATATATATATATATATATATATATATATATATATATATATATATATATATATATATATATATATATATATATATATATATATATATATATATGTGTGTGTGTGTGTGTGTGTGTGTGTGTGTGTAAGTATGTATGTATATGTAGTTTGAATTCCAAGTAAGGTGCATGGTAAATTTGCAGATATTATGTCTTTACGTTATATTATACGAATCAACACTCGATAGAGTATACTCTACTTCCAGCTCTCATAAGAGTTAACAAGACATTAAATTTCATATGTTCATAAGTCAAACATTTGTAATAAAAGAAATTAACAAGGATTCTTTCTTTTGTTTTATAAAAGCAAAAATCACCGGCTAACAACTCTGACTTTAATTTTTTTTTTCAACTACAGTGTATCTAATTGTTTAGTCTACAGAGGTTAAGAATAATCTTAATAGAAAGTGCCAGAAACTGATTATATCAGAATATTTTAATTGCTCCTGTGGGTCCCATGCCTTTAACAATTAAAGAACAGACTGCTTAGCCCAACAGCATGATCTGTACTGGCCAGAAGGCACATATATTATCAAGCAGAGTGGAGAAGCTGAATGAACAATATTAGATTATATGGTTAATTCCATAAATGTTTGTAATGTGATTCCTCAAAAACTATACACAGACATATCAATTATATAATTCATGACATACACACATACATATGCATGGTATGTTACAAATTGAAATGCCAAGTACCTTAGCGATCTACTTGTGCAGTCACCGAAGCGGTCAAATATGAAATAGCAACTGATTAGTGATATAGCTAAGTCTAAGGTACGGCACGGTTCGGAATTTGGCCCATTTTTTCGTACCTAATTTGTACCGTACCGTACTTTGGCAAGATTACTGTACCGTGATTCCGTACCGTATCTTTAGACTAAACATCAATCGTACCGCACCGTAATGCCAGCCTTGGGTTGCACACATTACACGAAATAGTCGAACTTGTGTGGGTATCGAATTTCAGTGCAACAGATCGCCAGGCGGGGACGTTTCCAATAGGCTACCACAACCCTTTGTCTAGGTCAAGGTCAATAGAATTCTATAGACCTTGGTCTAGGTATTAACTTTTCATCGCAGAACTGAAAGCGCACCATTCCTTCACAAATTACTTGGAGCCTAACACATAATTCTCTCTCTCCATCTTATTTTCTTGTAGCTAAGAGTATAGACATTATTCAATTATGGTTTTTAGTATTGTGCACGTTTGTTATTTTTTCATCGATTTCAAAGTTTTGTAGTGTTTGGTTATGCTCAAACCCTAGCAATAATCTTACTTATTAAGTGGGGTGCTTTAGTGAGGGATTGGAAGTGTAGATATGTCAAATACTTTTGCTAAATTTGCAATTTTTCATCTAAAAATGAAATATTTGTTTGATACATTAATATCAAGACTCGTGTTACTCAGAGTTTTATCATGGCAGTACAACAAAAGAATATTGATCAATAGGAAGGGATAGGAGCAGCATTGTTTTTTTTTTCTTTTTAAGATAATTACTACAATAATTTCTTCAAAATGCAGCCTTAAAAAGATCTAATTCCATTGCTCTCTTGACTGCATATCTTTAAAAAAGAAAATATGAAAAACCCTTTTGCTGCTCTATGACGTAAATTTGCCTGTCCTAAAAACGAATAAATTAAAAATATTCCTTTTATACTGTTAATTCATTTAGTTTGTTTGATTATAACATCCTAAAATGATATAAATGCACTTTAGGTATTATTTTGTTTCATACACACGCGACTATTCTTAATTTCTATTGATGAGTTTATAGTATAATTTTCATCATTAAGATACTTGTTATAAAATATTCTTTATAATTTTATATAAGATACCTCTAGTAATAAATGTAAGTGTCAACAAAAAAAAAATTAGGATCTGGGGATCTAATTGAATTGTTTACAGAACACGGACGATGTAGCATTTAGGATATTTCAGTCAAGAACCGTTCAATGCAACCATTAATCCACTAAGAACAGGTATAAAACGATTAAGATAAGATAAGCAAAGCTGCTCAGCACTTAATTCTGTATGCTAAATGAATTTTGAATTTGGACACCGCGTTTGTTCCTCGGATTTAGAGCTGACGGCGGTTAATCTAAGTTTTGGGCAAAATCAAAGTAAAGATAGATATAAATGTTTTTAGTTGCTACTATTTTGTGACGACCATTAATTTTGTTGAATCCTTTTGAATCAAGGAATTTTGATAGTCTTTTAAAAGAATGTGCCAAAAAATGAGACATGAAGGTTAATAAAATTTATCAATATTTATTGAAAGAAGAAATCTTTACAGTTTATTGCATGCCGAAGGAATAGAACCAGCGTTGCATGACAGCACTTTTACAGCTTTTCAAGTTTTTAAATGAAAGTATTTTTATCTCAACTGATCCAGCTCCTTCTTTAAAACTGGATCATTATAACTCTGTTGCAAGATCGTTGCTCTCTGTACAATCTGAATTTAAAACTATGCCTATTGTTATTGAAAACTTGAATGTAAGTCTTCAGTGCTTACGTAACAATCTTGCCAAAGCTTCTGTGCTGAAGTGCAATTCAGGGTCAATTAGTAAAAATGTGGAAATCTTCCTATTAAGGATTTTCTGAATCATTCAGGTTATTTCTATCTTTGAGCCAGGTTTGTTGTTATCTGGGGAGGGAAATCAATAAGCACTGTTTTTTGTTTTCGTACAGTAACTGTGGAAACGAGGAAAATTGTAAACCATATAAGGATATATGAAGTGAATTGAGCATAACAAAAGGTTGTATAATGAAAGGGTCAAGAGTAAGTATCTCTAGTTTACCGAGAAATAAGGTTTTGTCCGAAATACATGCTGATCACCAAGGCATTGTCTGATTAAAGTCTATTGCAAGGACTTTAGTCTGGTGGCCAGGCGTAGATAGAGATATTGCTCTATTTGTGAGAAATTGTATGAATTGTGTTACGTAACAGAACACTCCTCATTTTGCAAGAATGTACCTATGGTAATTACCCAGTTATCCATAGCAAAGAGTGTACATAGAGTTTGCAGGTTCTTTCTAAGGTTATTTGTTTTTGATAGTTGTAGGAAGCTTACAGTAAATGGCCAGAAGTAATTCCAGTGCAAGAAAACATCTTATGCAACTGTAAAAGAGTTAATGCAAACTTTTTCTACACATGGTATTCCAGAAAGAATTGCAACTGATAATGGTCACAGTTTACCTCACAAGTGTTTAATGAGTTTTGTCAGGTAAATGGCATTGAGCCTACATTTTTTTCCAACAAGTATCATCCTTCCAAGAATGGAGAGGCTGAAAGATTTACCCGAATATTTAAGAATAACATGAAGTGTAGAAAAGCTAATGAAATTAATATATTTTTTTATGTGTCAAAGTTTTTATTGTCTTATAAAACAACGCCACACAGCAAAACAGGTGTGAAACCATTAAATTTGTTGATGGGGAGGAGGATTGGATGTAAGTTATCCAATTTTGCAAAGTGATTTAGAAGAAAAAGGGTAAAAGCCATTAGAAAGTGTCTCAAAAATAAGAATATTTTTTTCCTGGGTACCAGGAGAAATTGTAAAAGGGATCGAAAATTTACATTATGATATTCAACTTGGTGGAAATATTGTAAAATGTCATGTTGATCAATTATATAAAAATCCTGTAGATCATTGGAATGTTAGAGATGTAGAATTTTCAGAAGTAGTTACATAAAATGAATCAAATATTGACAAAGATGCTCAAACATCAGATGTAGATTCAGAATACCATATATGCGCTACGGGTATTATGAGTAATGTTACACAGTATTGCATTGATAGAACATGTTCTATCATGGTTGCAAATGTAGTAGCGTATGTTATGAAGGACTCAATCATTTGTTGAATGTCTCTAGGATAGGATGTGATTCTTCTTACTTTTGTATTGCACTAAGATCCAGTCTTTTAAAAGTGATGCTCTTCTGATTTTTTCGCTTTTTTGTATACAAGAGTTTTGTTTACACATTCTCACTTGAGAGTCACAAACCAATTAAAACTAAGCAGTAATGTAAGCCGTATCAGAATAAATGTATTTTAATAATACATGTTCTCATTACATCCCAGCTAGAAGAATCGGTGACATTAGTATGGGATGTTGAACAACAATAACAAAAATTCACAAATCCAATTCAATCTAGCGAAAGCTCTCGTGACATCCGCCGGGAAAAGAACTCAATATCAAGACTAATAAACTTGCAAGAGACTATTACCTATTTTGACAAGCTTACTGAATGAACGAGTTCTGGTACGAATGTTCAGTTGCTTCTTTACCGGAAGAGGTATTTCTTACAAACCTATCGGCCGTTGATTTGTGTAATTCGCCGTTGGTGGAGCACATTTTGTTGAAGAACATTTTTACGGTCCTTGTGTATGTAAATAGTGTTTCAATCTTATGAATTATAAAGCATCTGAAACTGTAGGGAAAGGAACTACTGCTCGAACATTCATTTGATTGAACTTCGTTTGTGTGTGTGTGTGTGTGTGTGTGTGTGTGTGTGTGTGTGTGTTGCGTGCAGTGTTTGATGTATTATCATTACTGTTTTCGTTCGCGGTAAACCTCAACAGTAGCAAAATCTAGTTTTGAAATATAACCTGTCTTATTGAATCTCTATCCCTTTCTATCAAATTCCAATTAATTCAATGAATCATTATGTTGATAGTTATGATTTTAATCGTCACGTTTTTGGTCTTGATTAATTACAACTTTCTTTCTCACACAATCATACAAAGAACCACCAGGACGTTCTGCAGCAACAACTTTCATAGGAGTATTTCTTTTATTATTGCTTGCCTTTGTTTATTGTCTACTCATTGTTTTAATATTCCTTGTTTTATGGTTTCTGGTATTACTCACTTAATGATCTCTATTTCAATAGTGTTCTAACTGCACATAGCTACCATAATGGTAATGGTTTGACTTGCACGAACTTGCTATACATAATTTGTTGGAACGCACGAAAGCGGAAACAAGGAAATTAAAAAAAAAAAAAAAAAAAAAAAAAAAAAAAAAAAAAAAAAAAAAAAAACTTCGAATGATTATCGGAATTCATGTCATGATACCCATGGTTTACTAAAAATATAGGTTACTACCTTTTTAAGTGATATTCGTATCCTTTCGGTAGTTATTTACTGCTTGATATTTCCTGACAATTTGTATAAAAATAATTTATTTTTATGTGGCTCTTCATTTCTATTATCATTACAAATCATATTTATTATCGTTATTTCCGGAGAATAATACGAAGGATCCTTTCAAAGTCTTTCACCGAACTGGCAATATTATCATTATCACCGTTATTATCTTCAGAGATGATGAATGGAAGTGATAATTTATCTTTTGATTCACAGAGTCTGTGTATGATCCAGGGCCTCGAATCATTAAGTCAACCCTTGGGTCAAAGGAAGTAAATGCACTATTCATCATCCAGTAGACCATTTGACTCGGTTTTTGAAACAATTTATTTTTTTTTATCAATTAATCAAACTACTTACATAAGTGCTTAGAAGTTTGATTCTCAATTTCTTTCCTCTTAAGAATCTTTATCTGAAAGTTTGGTCTCTAATCCCATTCATTTGTTTTATTCTTTATCCGAGGATATATTAGTTGATATCCTACTTGATGAGATGATTAATTTAATATTCACATAGCCAAGCTCGAGAGAGAGAGAGAGAGAGAGAGAGAGAGAGAGAGAGAGAGAGAGAGAGAGAGAGAGAGAGAGAGACTCATTTTCATCTGAGCTTTAGATTAAATCCAGTCTTGCGTGCCAGGTATGGAATGGAAGCAGCTGTGTGGATGTGATAGGAATTTCTACTCCAGAATAAAGCGGAAAGCCAGGTCCATTTTTGGAGTATACAAAATGGAGACAAAATAACAGTTCAAGAAAAGTCATGTAATCAAATAATAAACATTTTTCCTAGCATGAAAAATAGCCACTTTGTTGTTATCAGAGAATAGAACCTGACAAACACAAATACACACAAACAAAAACAGTAAAATAGCGAAGTCAACAGATAATGTTCTCATAGCAAGTTGTAAAATAATAAGATAAATTGCTTGCAATTAATATAAGAAATGGAGGGTGACCAATTATTAACGTACTTAGAGATATTGAGTCCCGATAAAAGATTGTTTCTGGTTTTTAACAGGATCAGTAATATGAATTGTATTGGAGATGATCGTGATATATATATATATATATATATATATATATATATATATATATATATATATATATATATATATATATATATATGTATATATATATATATAATATATATATATATATATATATATATATATATATATATATATATATATATATATATATATATATATATATATATATATATATATATAAAGATATATATATATATATATATATATATATATATATATATATATATATGTATATATATATATATATATATATATATATATACATATATATATATATATATATATATATATATATATATATATATATATATATATATATATATATAAAGATATATATATATATATATATATATATATATATATATATATATATATATATATATATATATATATATATATATATATTCATGACTCCAACTTTCTTATTTTCGATTATCAGGAATTTTTTCAATTATACATATATATATATATATATATATATATATATATATATATATATATATATATATATATATATATATATATATATATTGTATATGTATATATATTATATATATATATCTATATATGTGTATATACTGTATATATATATATACATATATATATATATATATATATATATATATATATATATACATATATATATATATATATATATATATATATATATATATATATATATATATATATATACAGTATATACACATATATAGATATATATGTAATATATATACATATACAATATATATATATATATATATATATATATATACATATATATATATGTATAATTGAAAAAAATTCCTGATAATCGAAAATAAGAAAGTTGGAGTCATTATTTTTGAGTAAACGAGAGTTGTATAAGTTTTAATTTTTAAAGAATTAAAATTAGGTAGAGCGATAGAGCAATGAAGGGATTAAGATGGTCATTCTTTGTTTATTTTTTTTCATTCGAGAGTTATGGTAAACAGAATATTTTTCAATCAATGGAAAAGGGAAATACGCTTAAATAATGCTACCCAGAAATTCCTTTTGGAAACGTGCGAAAATATGATCTGTACCAGTTAACTACCCGATATTCAGATAAGTAAGATGCTCATATATCAAGAGAAAAGAATATTGGGAAGAAAAGGAGGGCTAATACCGTTATTAATGGGAGAAGGATTGGGTGGAAGGTGAAGGCTGAAGAATATCCTCTAGACTTGGGATGCCTGGCGGTAGAAGCAAAATCTAAAGAGAACTAATGCACTTCTACCATCGATTGGAGAGATCAAGGGAGGAAATAGTCAAGCAAAGAGACGAATACGTTTTACATATGAAGATAAATAGGCCTGAGTATCTAAGCTTATTACATTTCCAACCTAATGCAGCAAAGTGATAGTGGTAATGTGACTAAATTAATGGGCTACTCTGAAAAATGATCTCTCTCTCTCTCTCTCTCTCTCTCTCTCTCTCTCTCTCTCTCTCTCTCTCTCTCTCTCTCTCTCTCTCTATATATATATATATATATATATGTATATACACGCACACACACATATATCTATATATATATATATATATATATATATATATATATATATATATATATATATATATATATATATATATATATAAAGATAACTCCAGACTTTTGGAGATAAATTACAAATGTACTATCTGGTATTGCAATTAGGAAGGAGGCCCAAAGTGTGAATATATTTCATAAAGTCGTTTGAAGGATTAATGATAAAAAATATACTATCCTCGGGAGCGACGACAAGGAACACGGGTTCTTCAATATTTCATTTCATGAGATAATCACCGAAGCGCTCTGCGAGGAAAACAATACGGTGACAAGAGAGCAAACAATAAAGGCAAGAAATAAAGATTTTGAAGATAAAAAAGAAAGAGTTTGTAGGATTTGGTAAACATGCGAGACTGATAGAAGGAAGATTTTCAATGTCCATCAGGTTTTCTACAGATGTGTTGGCAATACGGTAAACAAAATATCCACCTTTGAAGTAAAATAATAAGAGATTTGTTAAGGGCAAACATTACTTGCAGAGGCATTAATGGACAAATGGAGATAGGAATTATCAGTGAGGGTGAGGTATTCAAGACTGAGTTGGCAGGAGTCTATACAGAGAAGTATAATAAAATACAGTTTTACATATTGGTCACGTTAAACTTTGTTATCTTATGGACACTGGATACATGACTCATATATGCATTACTTTTTATCATAAACCATGAGAAGGAAAAGTAAATATGATGAAAATTAAGTTAGTGACATATTCGTTAATGTTCGATGTTTTGGGATTATAAGAAAATGTGTAAAATGCCTTTCGGACTAGACAAGATTTGTAGGGGTAGTGATGAATGGCCAACATGCTACCTATAAAACAAAGAAACTACAATATTTGTATATACAAGCATGCATATATATATATATATATATATATATATATATATATATATATATATATATATATATATATATATATATATATATATATATATATATATATATATATATATATATATATATATATACACACACACACACCACACACATACACACACATATATATATATATATATATATATATATATATATATATATATATATATATATATATATATATATATATAATATATATATATATATATATATATATATATATATATATATATATATATATATATAATATATATATATAGAAGGATGTCACCATGATTATCAAATATAAAGAAAAAACTCTGTACTTACCCTTAAAGATTCTGGATGCTGAAGAAGTTCTTCTTTTCTGGCAAATATTAAAAGAACAGACAGGTTTACACAGCGATCTGAATCTCCAAAGGAAAAGAGCTGACGGATAATTATTTTTTTGTCTTTACTATGAAAAGATATACACTTGAGACTTTTAATACACTAAGTATCTAGTCAAATGCAAAGTGCCAAAAGAAGTAATTGAACCAAACCGTTGTTAGTTCTTATACACGATAGTTATCTCAGAAGTCACCCAGTCTTTCAGAGTAAGAGATGAATTTTAGTTCTAAGATTATCACAAGGTTCTATAGTTGAACATTGGAAGAGATGTTAACGTGGACCACATAAACACTAGATACTTTCAAGGACCAATGCCTTCTCACAACTAGGTCATAGCTCTTGCCTAGCTACTACTGCTCTTCTATCCCAGTAGGGCGTTTTTATCCACGTAGAAGGGATGGTTCATATCCTTTCCACGAGATTAGGGTATTGTATTGTATTGTACTGTATTGTATTGTAGGCCTTCTTGTGATGACAGGCGAAAATGCTGATGCCGATTACATGCGTGTTGGGTGTGTGATGCCATGAATATGTCATGCCGTTTTAGCAATCGCCTTCTCTCTCTCTCTCTCTCTCTCTCTCTCTCTCTCTCTCTCTCTCTCTCTCTCTCTCTCTCTCTCTCTCTCACGACTCGATTATACTAGAAAGAAACGCAGGAATTCGGAATATATGAATAGTCAAGTTAAGAAACAGGTCATGTGACAGGTGGTCATAGTACACAGTATCAGAAGGGTTACACGTTCTGTTTTTTCTGCTACTCATGAGGTGAGGTTACAAGCTCAACGGCCTTGTTCCCTGGAGTTCAAGAGGCTATTAGCAGCCTGCTGGTGTCTGTCTTATCATGTTAGCTACCATGCCAGTAATGACTACATCCAACGTTGTTCTGCTTCTTTGATTGAACCATCAGAATTATTGGGAATATGTTACTCCTGTTTCAACTAACAAGGAGCATTCCAGATTAAAAAAGCAAGACAATGCTTACTGTCAAATTCATACTTTAACTGCTGATTCGAGGCCGAGACTCCTGATTTATCAGTTTAAGCCACTTTATACTGGTTCAATTAAATCAGCTCGTGATGAGCATTACTCCTTAAACCTCAGTTTGCTTCCTTTTTTATTCAAGGAGATTAAGCTTACAGAAAACAAAGTTAAGAGGCTTGTAGATTTGGTATAAAATATTGCAAGGAAAAACTGTTACTCTTTTTTGCTGAGTTAGGCGCTCCAATGGTTATCGGTATAAACACGT
The DNA here is from genome assembly GCF_036898095.1 of Palaemon carinicauda. NCBI lineage: Eukaryota > Metazoa > Arthropoda > Malacostraca > Decapoda > Palaemonidae > Palaemon > Palaemon carinicauda. Next base: position 104,573,431 of record NC_090732.1, read on the forward strand.
AAGGTCACCGTAGTTGGTCAAAGCCTTATTCACACAGTATGCCATTCATCTCTACAGTATCTTGCTTGCATTTCATACTGGGATACCAGGACCCTTCCTATCTTTTTTTTTTCTTCAAATGTATCTATCATGGCTTCTCTAGGCCTTCCTTTCCTCTCTATATACTCTTCACCAACTTGCCGTAATTTTGTCTTCCTCTCTAAAAATTCACATTAAAACGGTATGATGTATCTTTTCGCCAACACTACCCTTTTTACTTTTTCCCCTTTCTATACATAAGAGCTCAAAATGTTCCACTCTTCCAGATCTAATTACGTCATATATACAGTACAAACAGTTTTTCTCAACGGTTTCTAGATATTTTATTTTATTTGCACTCAAAACCCTCACTTTACTCGCAAAATAAGAGTTTGTCCAATAATCCATTAAGATATCCTCATATTAGCTTCCACAGGCACTCCAGTCTCTTATTGATCTTTTACACTCAACTTTCTGTCTTCCTTGTTAACCTTTTCTCCCACTCTAATATCATGCGGTGTATTTAATTCCAAATATAAAATTAAATTATCTGCTCCATTCTTCCAATGTCCATATTAACGTCCATTATCTCATCTCTCCTGTCTTCTAATCTCATAAGGAAAATATTTGAGTTATGCGTGTGCATGTTTACTAAATCATAGCGTTATAAAATTTAATTTAAGAATATGGTATATATATATATATATATATATATATATATATATATATATATATATATATATATATATATATATATATATATATATAAAATATATCGGTTTTTATTTTCAAAATTCATTCACATATCTTATATAATTTCTTATTGTTTTTACTTTCAGCATGATACGGTGAAGAAAATATTTATGTAAGTACAGCATATTAATTTTATAATAATCATTATCATGATTAGAGTGTTTTTGTTGAGTCCATGTGTACATTGGTAAAAGTTTGTTAAGTCTCCATTGTCATCTGGTATCTTTTTGGATGAAGGGATGCGTGAACTGAGAGGAAAGAGAATTGAAGCAGGTGGAAAGGTTTGGGATTAAAAAGTGATCGCTGAGAATGATTGATTTACTGATGATGCTGTACTGATTAGATACAGTGAAGAAGTGTAGATACCAGTGAAAGATATTATGAGTATTTTCAAGAGTAGAAAGTGAAGAGAAAATATTAGCACGAGTAAAGATATTAGCACAATTGAAATCTAGGAAGATGGATCAATGGATATCTTTATAAAAGATACAAGAATTGACGCATTTGGTTATTACTGAGAAGGATCCTGGGCGTTTTTAAATGAAAGGTCGAGAAGGGGCGTGGTGTTTTGGAAGCTAAAGTGGAATTTAAGAGTGGTTGGTGAAGCGAATTGTGACTTCTAAGGTATTGTGGAAACGAATATTGAAACTTCAGATGAAAAAACTGTTTTCCAGTACATGTGTAGTAAAGATTATTTAAAATGTGGAAAAATGGGAGCACAGAAAGAGAAAAGCTATGGTAAAATTGATGATGTAGATTCTTTTCAGAATTTTTCGTCATGTGAATAGAATAGAACAAACTATAATCGGGATAAGAATGATTAGTATGACTGACCTGGATTTGAGTATTGCATTTGACCGTTTTAATCACGAGTCCCTTACTTTCAAACTTAAAAAGTTGGGAGTAGGTGGGTCTTTACTTAGCAGTATTATTGAATTTACAAGAAACAGATTGCAAGGAATATGCGTTGAAGGACACCATGTAATATCTGGTCCTCCAAAGGGTAGTCTTCTCGGCCCACTACTTTTCAAACTACACCTATTTGATATGTGGTTTGACATAGAAAACAAGCTTGTTACATATGTAGATAATGCAACACTTTGCATCAATTCTATCACACGAATGTTGCTAAATGTCTTAATAGAGATCTAGCTAAAATTAGTGTAGGTGCAAATCATAGTTTTAAGTAGGCCACGGACAGTAGCTCCTCAACGTCCAGATCTTTCCATTGAAAATATCTCTGTAACTATACTTGTATGAAACTTATTCAAGATTTTAGATGTAGTTCATGCTTTGCAAATGACATTTGAGAAACATGCTATCAATTGGGCCAAAAATGGTATATTGAGAAAGCATTTCAAGATTTTGGTAATTAATATACCATTAGAAAATGTTTTGATCCTATCATTCTACTATGCTTTGAATATTGTTCTTTTGTCTAGTGTTCAGTGGCTTACTCTCTTATTTTTTTTATATTAATCTCTTGTGGGAGTGGACCGTTGGGTTATAACAGAGAGGCGAGGTGAATGCAACTAAATCTATTTCAACAGATAATAAGTGTATATACAAGAGGTTTCAAGAAAGAATGTAAAAAAAAAAAAAAAAAAAAATCAAACAGACTTATGCATGTCAAGGTAAGTGTGCACAGGTTCTGTTTTCAGTGAGGGGGAGAGTGAGATATACAAAAAACTGAAAATACCGTTACAGTATACGAGGGTGTGTGAAACACGTGCAGTGTATGGCTCCCCCCTGAAAAAGACATCTATGTGAAATAGGGTGCTCTGCTCTTGAGAGGCATTCTGTAGGTGGGTCATCTTGCAGGAGATACGCAGGTTTTTTTAGGAGATCAATGGAGACCAAGTCTTCTTTGCCACAAATGTTAATTAAGAAAGCCTTTAGATTGTGACGGATCATGAGGGAAGGGACTGTGTAAGAGGGTGTTAGCAGTGGCAAATCTGTCGGTATTTGTTGCTTAGCTGTGGGCTTTTAAGTCTGGTGGCATGGAGTAAATTTTCCCAAAATGTGATGTAGGTGCTGGAGATTGTCAAAGGAGGTTGCAGGCGAAAAAAAAAAAAACTGGCAGGGGCGATCGGTCACCATACACCATTTCAGCTGATAAGACATCCTGGTCCTCTTTAGGAGTGGTCCTTAGTCCCAGGAGGATCCAAGAAAGCTGAGTATATCAGCTGAAGTTATTTCAGCGGGACATAAAAGTGATTTAAGAGTGCGATAAAAATGTTCAACCATTCCGTTGGCAGCCGGGTTGTAGGTGGTTGTCTGATGTAGGGTGATGCCCAGGAGATTCGCTAATAATGTCTACAATTGAGAGGTAAAAGTGGTACCCCTCTCTGAAGTAATATGCTCGAGGATATCAAATCGCACTATGCATCCTGAGAGTAAGGCAGATGTACATGAGGCGGATGTTGCAGTTTCCGTGGGAATGGCTTTAAGCTGATGATTGGTGTGGTCAATGACAGTAAACAAGTAACAATGACATTGTGATGTGTGTAGGGGACCTACTACGTTGATGTGAATATGGGCAAAATAATACTGAGGTTGAGGATAGGTGCCCACTCCTGAATTCGAGTGTCGATGTACTTTTGAAGTTTGGCACGAACTTAGTAATGCCATGCCAAATGAATTTTGTCTTCAGTAGCTATGCAGTAGATCTGTGCGAGGGATATGAAAGACCATGAATGAAATCAAACACCTGTCGGCGCACGAAAGCAGGTATCCACGGTCGTGGTCTACCAGTACTGACTTCACATAGGAGGGTAGCATTGAAGTCATCGAGGGTGATTTCTTCCCAACAGAGAGATGTGCAGGATGTCCTACATGCTTTGTACTTTGGATCTTTTCGTTGGGCTTCTGCCAAGGCATTGTAATCCAATACCAAGTGAATGGTGGCCAATGTGTTTCTTGACAGGTCATTGGCAAAGGGATTCATTTTTCCAGGGACGTGTTGAATGGTGCAATTGTATTCAGCCATGGCGAAGAGATGTCAGCATTGACGGGCAGCGCAGGAGTCAGACTGCTGAGTAAAGGTGCACACAAGAGGCATGTGGTCTGTGTGAATGACAGGAGCAAACCTTCTAAGAAGTGGCGAAAGTTGCGGACAGCCAAATGGACCACCAGCAATTTGCGGTCGTATGTAGAGTAGCTGGATTCCTCATAGGACAGTTTTCTACGGAAGAGGGCCAATGGGCTGGGTGAGTCATGAAAACCTGCTCGAGCACTGCACCAATAGAATTGTTGCTGACATCACTGGAAAGAAGGAGAGGGTCTTGTGGCACCGGAAAAGTGAGAGCAGTAGGGCTTGCTTGGTCATTCTTTACATTGCAGAAGACTGCTATTTGAAAGGGACCCCACTTCAGATCTTTTGGCTTGCTTTTGAGGGAGGTGTAGAGGGGGGTAAGAGCGGCAGTGATGGCTGGCAGGAAATGGTGATAATAGTTGACCATGCCTCAGAATGCTTGCAGTGCTTTGACGATTGGGGGCGCAAGGAAGTTCTAAACAACTGCTACCTTCTCAGTCAGGGGGTGCACTTCTTTAGGAGTGATGAGGTGCCCTAGAAAGAAGCTTTGTTAGCACCAAAGCTACAAATGTCATACTGGACTACAAGGCCGTTCTGTTGTAAGCGGTCGAGCTCGATGCGTAGATAACGAAGGTGTTCCTCTTTAGAGGGAGAGAACACAAGTAAG
>NC_090732.1:104590402-104615402 GCF_036898095.1 Palaemon carinicauda
AGAGAGAGAGAGAGAGAGAGAGAAAAAAAATTAAGCCTAGACGGAAGCACACCTAGAGCCGGAAAATTCGTTAGTATCCTTAATGGAGTTTGGTCAACTCGCCGAATGAGAGGAAAAGGAGCGGTTCCCTAAAAGAAAATATAAAAGTAAAAGGAAGAGAATGGTTAAATGAAAGGAAAAGAGCGAGCAACATACACAAAGGAAATATAGCCGTAAAGGCAAAAAATAGATAACATGTATATAGTCTGAAATTTCTAGAGATTAATTCGCAAGCAATAAGGAATAGAATATCAAATCAGTGACGAAGACAAACAAGACATTGAGGGAACACATTCATAAAAGAAATCATATAATAAAGGAAGGAAAAAAATGGCTCATAGTTCAGTTTTTTTCGGATCCATAAGCACGTGATATGACATGTGCTATATTTTTCCACGTGCTGTATAACATTTCAGAAAGTTAAAGTAACTAAAAATAAGAACAGAATTTGCAATGGGAAACAGCCAAACCCATGAGCCTAAGTAAAGACAGGCAGGACACAGGAAAGTCTAAAACCTCCACTATGCCAGGCAAACTGATGTAGTGTAATACTTCGCCCACAATGGGAAACAGCCAAACCCATGAGCCTAAGTAAAGACAGGCAGGAATAATATAGACACAGAAAAGTCTAAAACCTCCACTATGCCAGGCAAACTGATGTAGTGTAATACTTCGCCCACTTTTTGTTAGCGTTTTACCACACTCTTGCCTTTCACCAAATTACTGTACAATATTATCCACGCCTAGCTTCAGCCTGAGTTTAATCTTTTTTAATAATTAACTTCAGACCCTAGTAAATCTTGCCCTTGCTGTTAACCTTCTCCTGTCTCATAAGAATTGGGATTGGGTCTCTTATAACCTGACGAAAGTAGTTCCCAAGAGTATCACCTTAGGATTAAGGCTATTAATCTTCCTCTAGTCCGTCCAAAAGAACAGAGATGGATACAGCATGAAACCCTGTTAAGATGTATGTCAGTTATCCGTGATCTAGTTGGCTGTTCTCTTAACATCTGTTTGACACAGCTCAAAGAGGCTGCTGCCAAGCTAAGCCTGTCATATTGGTTCCTGTAGCAGTCCAAGCGTCTGGCACAGATGTAGACCTTCATCTTGGACGCCGGAGAGGAACATGTGGCTTGTGCAGATAAAAGCCTGGCAACCTAAATCCTGTAGAGGAACACGTAGCTGTCCTGAACAGTTGCCTTCCACTTTTGAAGTTTTGTAAGAATAATGTGATTGGCATAGATAGATTCCAACAATTTTACAAACCTTGTAGAAGAACACACGTTGGGCTGAAGAGAGGCCCGTCATATTTTTTAATCCTGTAGAGGAACATGCAGTTTGTCTGGATGAATAACCCCATCCTTTAAATCCTATAGACGAAACATGCGGTTGGCCTGAACAGAAGGCTGCCGTTATTGGAGTCCTGTAGAGAAGCAAACGGTTGGCCTCGATAAATGCTCATGTATGGCCTCAACAGAGGCACACCATTATCCCACTCTATAGAGAAACAAATGACTGGCATGGACAGATGCTGCCTTTTATAAATCCTGAAGATTAAGATGCTGGATAGATGCCCCAAATTTTTAAGTCCTGTAGATGAATGTACAATTGGTATGAGCAGAGGCTTGTCATATTTTTCAAATAGAGAAATGCAAATGGCCTTAATAGATGCCCATTAATTGTTAATTTTTTTAGAAAAAACATGTGACTGGCCTATATAGATGTTTACTATGATTTAAATCCTTTAGTTTGACATTTGGATATCATGAACAGAAGCCTTCAATTTTCTTTTATAATCCTGTAGGATAATATGTAATTGTCTTGGATAGATGCCTAATAACTTTGAAATCATGTAATTAAACATGCAGATAGTCTGAACCTTAATTTTTTCACTGATGTGGAGAAATACACGATTGTCTTAGATAGATGGCCACCTTTTTTTTAATTTTATAGAGAAACATGTCAATGACATTGCCTGTTCTGTACAGTTCCCCATTTGTGGAATCCTGAAGAGAAAGAGGGCTGGCCTGATAGGTGCCTTTTTTTTTAAATCTAATAGAAGAAAGAATTTTTAGCCTGAACGATTCCCAGCATTTCTTAAATTCTTTAGAGAAACGTCCGATTGATATGGATAGATGCGAACCTTTGCTTTTCTAAATCATGTAGATGAACACATGGCTAGCCTGGACAGATGCCTGCTATTATCTGTTCTTGTCCGCCATTTTTTAACTCGTTAGAGAAACATGAGGTTGATATGTCAGTATTTTTTTTCAATCCTTCAGATGAACATGTTGTTGGTTTGAACAGAGGCCTGGTATTTTTTAAATCCTTCATCCGATTCTACTGCAGGGTCAAACATAGGTATGCTATTCAGAAACCAGTATATCTCTATGTGGTTGATACTAACAGGGGTATACTAATTTGAATCTCAGATCTGAACTCATTACTGGTTCACTCTAACGTTCTCCATCTTTATTCCCAACTTTTTAATTCATTATTACACCAAGAACTTTTCTAGTTTTTCTTGTAGGCAGGGTATTCTTTGGGTGATTAGACAGCTAAATTGGTTTTTCTCTTACCTTGTTGAAGAGGCAGATGCAGAGGGTCCTTTCATCTGGAAGATATGTAAAATCTAGGTACTGCTGTCCATGTAGAGCTTTCAAGTTTTGTAGTGAACTTCTATCTGCAACAGGTAGGTGGTTGAAAAGGCTTTTTAATGAATCACATTGGGGATTTTACTGATTCCCGCCTGTCATCTGCTAGGTGCTCTAAAAAATTCCTGCCTATCTTAAGTTTGAGACTAGTGAACACCAGCTGAGCAATTTACTTTGTTAGTTGCTTTTTACCAATGTTTAATGAACAGCCAGTTATCTCCAAAGTAAGCTGGGCATTCCTCAAATCTCCGTTGCTTTCTCTTTGTTTTGCTTTTGTGGTGATTCATGGACCTCCTATAATGAGATTAGTTAAAATTTAGGGAATATGAGTTGACGGATGAATCAAAATAGATATGTGGACAGGACTGCACCCATGTATGCCTGAAATAAGTTGTAGGAGGTAAATGTCTAAAAATGATAGCATGGAAGTCATCATTAATCAATAAAAGTTACAACTACTGTTTATAGCAAACGTGACAAGTCACATGGAAGGATCTTTGAACTACAGAGAGAGAGAGAGAGAGAGAGAGAGAGAGAGAGAGAGAGAGAGAGAGAGAGAGAGAGAGAGATATATATATATATATATATATATATATATATATATATATATATATATATATATATATATATATATATATATATATATATATATATATATATATATATATATATATATATATATATATATATATATATATATATATATATACTGTATACTTCAGTTTGCTATATTGAAGAGAAAATAATGGAAATTCTACAATAAGAGAATGAGAAAGGATATGGAATGGTTCAAATGCTAAATTTGAGATACAATATTATTCAGCACATTGCTCTCAAATGTGTCTAGAAAGTATTCCACATTTTTTTTTTCAATCTTGCTGTATATCATGTTTGTTATGATCTGGAGGGACATAGTCAGTATTTCTTACTATTAATTTACAGACTGTGGAATTTTTAGTTTTCCTCTGTATAACTTGGTTTTTTTAGTCTTCATCGATATAAGATGTTTCCTTTTTATTGAATCCAAGTCCATAAACATTTCTAGCTTTTAGTAACAAAGTTAGATTAGAGTAATTATGCCTATCTAGGTCTATTCAATATAAAAAGATTTTATTTTTTTACTTAGCTCTTTCAAGGTAATGATTCAATAGAATATTGTAAATTAGTCTAGCTTCATCTCCTCTCTATCTCTTTCCAACTTTTCTTTTGAATCATTAGCACGGCTTCTTTGAGGCAACACCCACGGGCAAATTTCTTGTCTTAATAATGTTTGGGCATCATTCTTATTGAACACTAAAGATTATTGCCATCGTCCTTGATATCTCTAAGGCAAGTGATAGTTTGCCAAAGGGACCACTTAGTAAAGCTTCTTGATTACATGATATCTGGTGTTCCTCAAGGTAGTGTTCTTGGCCCATTACTTTTCATACTAAAACACATGGCATGTGGTTTGACCTAGAAAACATCCTTTTTGCATATGCAGATGATGCTACTCTCTATGCATTAATACCATCTCCTGAACGTAGATATGTGGTTGCTGAATCCTTTGATAAACATCTAACAAAAATTAGTGCATAGTGCAATTTATGGGGTATGAAGTTGAATTTTAACAAAACTCAAAGTATGATTGCAAATAAGTCAAGGACAGTGGCTCTTTAACATCCGGATCTCAGCATTGATAATGTTCCTTTAACGTCGTATGACTCTTAAAATTTTAGGTGAGATTCTCGACAGCAAATTCACTTTTGAGAAACACATTAGGTCTGTATCTTCTTCCATTGCACAAAAAAATTGGCTTACTGAGAAAGTCTTTTAAGATTTTTTGTGATCAATCTATTCTGAAGAAGTTTTTTAATTCTTTCATTCTACCTTGTTTCGAGTATTGTTCTCCTGTGTGGTCTTCAACTTCTGATTTTCATCTTAATTTGTTGGATAGGAATTTACGGTCTATTAAATTTCTTATTCCTGATCTAGATATTAATCTCTGGCACCATCGTTCAATTAGTTCATTGTGCTTGTTATATAAGATTTTTTATAATTCTGACCATCCTTTACATTCAGATCTTCCCGGATAATTCCATTCGGTTTGTAATACTAGCCATGCAGTTAATTCTAATAGTCTGGCCTTCTCCATCATAAGGCTCAATACTACACAGTCCTCTCGAAGTTTTATTCCGGCTGTGATCAGTTATGGAATGATCTTCCTATTCGGGTAGTTGAATCGGTAGAATTTCAAAAGTTCAAACTTTTTAGCAAATATTTTTTTTTTATGTTGAACAGGCTGACATAAGTCTTTTTATAGTTTATATATGAAATATCTGTTTTAATGTTGTCATTGTTTTAAAAATATTTTATTTTAATTGATCATTACTTCTTATTTTGTTTATTTTTTTCTTTATTTAGTTTCCTCACTGGGGTATTTTTTTTCCTGCTGGAGACCTTGGGCTTATAGGATCATGCTTTTCAAACTAAGGTTGTAGCTTAACTAGTGATAATAACTATAACAATACTTATCTTAAAATATGTATACCGGTTGTTTTGATGGGATGGCATCGGCCATCTTTCTTATTTCTTGTGGAATTGTACATTTTTCTGTTCTCTTATTTATCAGTTTTCTCCTATTTCTCAATAAAAAGTCCCTAAATCAACGAAACTATTCGTAACTCCTTTGCTGATTCTTTTTCTCTGTTACTATGCAGGGCCCCTCCCTTTTAATGGTATTGAAATGGCTGCATTTACAAGGGGTTAAAAAAGCCTTAATTTCTCAAGGGGTTTATAACACCCATCAGAGCACCGCTAATGGGGATGAGCAGTCATTGAATTGTACGGTGCAATGACCATATATCTCCCACATACCGCCAAACTTGAGGTTCTATTTATAATTTAGTTTGTAGCTCACCTGTAGCTCACCTCCTCTTCAACTGAAATCTTCGCGTTTTCTAGAAACTAACCCATATTTGGCCACACGTTTTTCTTCTTCCTACCATAATTTTCAATCACCTTAGTGGCCTTTGCCACGATGCAGTTAACTTTACAACACGGCATAAAATGTTTGCATGAGGACCAAGAACAGTCACAAATCAACAAAGAACATGCAGTTAAAAAAAAAAAAAAAAAAAAAAAAAAAAAAAAAAAAAAAAAAAAAAACATTCCAAAGAAGCGTGAAATAGATTCTTCTTCTACTAGTGCTACTGGGAGACGGAAAAAATTAGACTGAGCAAAGTGGGTCCCCAGCTTATACAGAAACAAAATTACGATAAAGGTTTATGAACACTATTATCATTATCATTATCATTATTATTACTTGCTAAGCTACAACCCAAGTTGGAAAACCTTTCGCAAAAAGTACCTGCTAACAACAAGGGTCATTCAAGGAAACGTCCACACTTTTATGCCCCTGAACAAGATAACAAGCTTTTTTTGTCAAAACTAGGTAGTTCTAACAAGTTGGAGAATATGTCTAAGTCAGACATAAACATATTCACGTGCAGTGTGGACTTGACTATTATACAAGCACGGAATTGCTTACAGAGCAAATGGTAAGTATTAAGCATCCAGCTTTTTTCCTTCAGGTCAGGGTAATGAGTCACGCATCCTGTTGTCCTCTTTAGATAAAAAGTAGACTTCCAGCATCCATATTTGACAAGCATGAATTAAGCAATGTAAATGTAATAATTGTTTATCATTCATCACCCTTTATATGAGACTTGTAATTGTTTCACATTCCTCCGTGATTTAGATAAAAAGAATATCATCAAGATTATAAAGCCATAAAAAATATCGTACATTATTGCTGTCACCAATGAAATTTTGTTCAGCCTAGAATATAAAAGGCAGTAGCCGGTGGATTACCAGTTTGATGAATTATTACGATGATAATGAACGTGGATTACAGTGAAGAATTATGGGAATGATTTATGGGGATTTTTTTTTTTGTTAGAAGGCTCCGAAAACATTATATCATTTCGGTCTTTGAGAGGGAAAATTAGGAGAATGTTGAACACAATCATGATAAACCAGTAAATAAAGAACTAGAGATATGTATAGAAATCCAGACCAAAAGATTAACTCCATAACTGGCATCTATGCTTCTTTGATGTCAATTAGTTCGAAGAGGGAAATTATTATAGCAACATAGTGTAAGGCACTTATATATATATATATATATATATATATATATATATATATATATATATATATATATATATATATATATATATATATATATATATATATATATATATATATATATATATATATATATATATATATATATATATATATATATATATATATATATATATATATATATATATATATATACACACATACATATATATATATATATATATATATATATATATATAAATATATATGTATATATATATACTTATTTATTTATTTATTTATTCATTCATTTCTATATTTTACAGTAAGGTTTTCCTCTTAGAAGATTAACGTTCATTATATTAATGTCTGTTAATGACTTGTCATTAACAAGACACGCCTTTAGTCATTTCAAAGAACATGCATTTGGTTTAAGGATATTTGGGTGAGGAACATCCAGTGTCAAAGACCTACTATTATACCTCATGATTCCTTTATCTCTCATGAATTACGCAATACAAGACTTCTATCTAACTTTCGGACATGACATCAAGGGATCGATGCAAATGGATCTGCGTAAGTCATAAGTTTAATTTCTAAGCCAAATTGCATGCTACTAGTACGCAATATAGACAGCAAATAACCAAGAACGCTATACTAAAGAACTGAGATTTTAATTCTATAAGAATGGTTGTGTCCACCAATAACTGTTCTGTAATCTATTGGTTGAAAACTCATTAATAATCTCAAGAATTTCTCCTTTAGCTGCCATCTATGTTTGAAAGCAAAGACTTTCTGTTTGACATGGGGGAACAATAGTACTAAAGTCCAGACCAAAACTTATAAAGTTCATGGCCAGAATAAAAGGATTTTCGGTCAACGATATAAATAAAAAAAATGAATGGCAAGTACCTTAAATCTTGTGAAAGTTAAATTACGAAATAAGGAACAGACTATATAAAAGCAATCAGACGCTTGGCTAACAGACGTTCAACAGTCATAGATATTATTATTATTAATATTATTATTATTATTATTGTTACTAGCTAAGCTACAACCCTAACTGTAAAAGCAGGATGCTACACGGAAATTAGGCCCGTGAAGAAAGGTAATAAGAAAATAAATAACCTATATTATTATTATCATTATTATTATTATTATTGTTATTATTATTATTATTATTATTATTATTATCATTATTATTATTATTAGCTGAACTCGGGACAGATATTGTTTATGAGATGGGAATTGTCCCTCGTTGATGTCGCTCACTATCACAAAGTTCACTGTATTGTTGCTACATTTAACATCACATTTAAGGCTATGAGATAGCTGTGTCTTTTCAATTGTAGATATTACCATGGGATTTGATATGAACAGAGAAATTATGTTTCCCATTAATCCCTAAAATTTTCACTTGGATTTGTGAATTATTCTAGGAACAATTTACTCCACCGCCAAAAATAACCATTCAACACATACAGAAATAAACGTTTGCTGTGGCTTTTCTATGGCAGATATCAACAAGAAATTGGTATGAACTATGTGAATAGCCATCCCATAAATCCCTGAAATTTTATTTAGATATTTGAAGTATTCTACGAGTAATTTACGGCGCCGCCGAAAATCGGCCTCGGGCGGATATCGAATAAATGCTACTGTGACTTTTCTAATACAAGCATCAATACAAAAATTGATGTGAATGTAATTCACATAACACCCATAAAACGCTGTGAAGATGATTTGGATATCTGTAAAACTCTAGGAGTAGTTTGCTCCTCCTCACTGAATTTTTAGCTATAAGTCGTCATTTACGAACAAAAGTGACAGCCAGGATATGCCTATAGCATGTATGAACATGAAAATTGGCAGACACAAAGCTTATGTATTTCTAAATAATCCTTTCAAATTTCATTTCAATATATTTATTGGTATGGGAGTCATTGACTCCACCGCCGAAAATATCAGCTGCCGCTTCCCCCCCCCCCTGCCCCCTCGCTCCGAAATCTATGATTAGGGATGGACTGGGCTACGGGTTGGGTGAGATATCTACAAAAGAATTTGACATTTCATATAAGGTCACTCACTTCGTTCGCGACAATTATTATTATTATTATTATTATTATTATTATTATTATTATTATTATTATTATTATTACTTGCCAAGCTACAACCCTAGTTGGAAAAGAAGGATGTTATAAGCCCAAGGGCTCCAACAGCGAAAATAGCCCAATGAGAAAAGGAAACAAGGAAAAATAGAATATTTTAAGAACAGTAACATTAAAATAAACATTTCCTATTAAACTACAAAAACTTTGACTAAGCAAGAGGAAGAGAAATAAGACAGAATAGTGCGCCTCAGTGTTCCCTTAAGCAAGAGAACTTTAACCCAAAACAGTGAACGACCATGGTACAGAGGCTATGGCACTACCCAAGACTAAAGAACAATGGTTTGATTTTGAAGTGTCCTTTTACTAAAAGAGCTACTTACCATAGCAAAAGAGTCTCTTCTACCCTTACAATAGGAATGTGGCCACTGAATTTTTACAATGCAGTAGTTAACCCTTTGGGTGAAGAAGAATTGTTTAGTTTTCTCAGTGTTGTCAGGTGTATGAGGACAGAAGAGAATCTGTTAAGAATAGTCCAGACTATTAGGCGTATGTGTAGGCAAAGGGAAAATGACCCGTAACCACGGAGAAGGTTCCAATGTAGTACTGTCTGGCCAGTCAAAGGAGCCCATAACTCTCTAGCTATTATATCTCAACGGTTGGCTGGTGCCCTGCCAACCCACTACCGATAAAATAATCTGAAGTAATAGATAAGAAATATATAATATATTAAGATCAGTAACAACGTTAAAATTGATCTGTCATATATGAACTATGAAGAGAGACTTAATGTATGTAAACCTGTTCAACATAAAAGCATTCACCCCAAACTTGGGGTCATTGATTTCGATCCATTTCACGGGAAGCTAAGGAGACGTCTGACAGCTGTACATTGCAGGTAACGCTGTGTTTAGGAAAAGAGATGCCATTGGCAAGACTGCCTGTAAAACAAAGTACCTGAAAATTTTTTATCAACTTTGCGATGTACTGTATTGAAAAATATTGTTATTTGCATAACAAAACCTTGTAAAATTAATAGAAATGCTTTTGGTCACATGTTCATAAGCCCCAGCGACCTTGGTTTACAGTTAGCATTGCCAACAGTTTCTATTTTGCTACAATGTACAGTTGCCTTCATTAACTCCGGTATACTTCACGGGAAGCTAAGGAGATGTCTGGCAGCTGTACATTGTAGCATGTAACGATGTGTTTAGCGAAAGAAAAAAACCTGGCAACGCTGATTGTAAAATATTCGCTGAGCTTTCAACCACGCTATTATAAGCATTTATATTAACACACAGTATTTTTCTATTCAGTACTTCCTAAAAAATTATAAAACGCTTTTAATCGCGTGTTTACAAGCTCAGCGACTCTGTTTTACAGGCAGCATTGCTATAGCTCCTCTTTTGCTAAAAACTTCGTTACCTGCTACAATGTACAGCTGACAGACGTCTTCTTGGCTTTCCGTGTTTTACTTGGGGAGTTAACTGTTAAGTAGTCTTCACGTAAAAATCGAAAATTCTTACAGACATTTGCCTTCTTTTATGACTTCACCATTAATTTAAAATTGTTAAATTTTCCTTTCCCAAAACCCCCTTTCTCGTAACAGCGACAGCTTAAAACAATTCTTGGTGTCACTCCGAATTCTGAAAGGGCCAATGAAGTTGTCGCTTGTGAAATATTGCTTTTCGCTAAAGGATATTGGACGCTGTGCTTGGAAAGGGATATGCGTTTGGCCTCTTTTTATTCTACCACGAGCGTAACCTTCTCGTTATTCGTTCCTTCATTTATTTCTCGCCTACAAATTTCATATTCAATGTATGAAAACTGCTGCAGAGAAATATTATTCTTGGAGGTGTTTAGGATCTTTGTGGTGATAAAACATTTTTGAATGGATGAGTAATTTTCCCTAAAGGATCATTATTGTTTTCCTCCAGAACTAATTATTTCATTTTCCTACAGGGATCTTTCACGATTGTTGTTGAAGGGCTAAAATGGTTCCTCGCAGAAGGGACGGAAACCGTTATATCAGTTTCATTGGAGAAATCGTGCAAAAAATCTCAAGTGACGTTTGGTTAAGTATAGGTATTATTATTATTATTATTATTATTATTATTATTATTATTATTATTATTATTATTATTATTATTATTATTATTATTATTGCTAAGTAAGCAACAACAATAAGTGGGAAAAGCAGCATGCTATAATCCAAGGGCTCCAACAAGAAAAATAGCCCGGTGAGGAAAGGAAATAAGGAAACAAATAAACTTTATGAGAAGAAATAAACAATTGAAATGAAATATTTTAAGAACAGTAACGACATTGAAAAAAATCTTTCCGATATAAACTATAAAAAGAGAAAGATGTCAGCCTATTCAACAAAAAATAATTTGCTGCAAGTTTGAACTTTTGAAGTTCTACCGATCCAACTACCCGATTAGGAAGACTATTTCACAACTTTGTTATAGGTGGCATAAAACTTCTGTGTAGTATATAGGGTGGTACTATCCGGTAAGATCTGAATATAAAGGATGGTCAGAATTATGAAAATTTTATACAGCATGTATAATTAACTAATCTAACAACGGTGACAGAAATTAATATCTAGATCAGGAATAAGAAATTTAATAGACCGTAAATTCCTGTCCAAGAAATGAAGATGAGAATCAGCAGCTCAAGACCACACAGGAGAGCAATAATCGAAACAAGGTAGAATGAAAGAATTAAAACATTTCTTAAGATTACATTGATCACCAAATATCTTAAAAGCCTTTCTCAGTAAGCCCAATTTTTTTTTGTGCAATTGAAGAAGATACAGACCTAATGTGTTTCTCAAAAGTAAATTTGCTGTCGAGAATCACACCTAAAATTTTGAAAGGGTCACACGAAGTAAAAGAAATATTATCAATGCTGTGATCCGATTGTTGAGGAGCAACAGTCCTCGACCTACTTACAAACATATTTTAAGTTTTGTTAGGATTCAACTTCATGCCCCATAATTTGCACCATGCGGTTTTACATAATCATTTTGGAGCAATTGTGTTTAACCAAGAGCAGCATGTTTGACGTTGCATTAACGAAGAAAACATGCAGTATGGACTTTTCCAAGAATTTATTAGATGGTAAGGGGATAGAAATAATATTCAACAATATGACTATTCTGTAATTTTAAGGAATGGCTGTGATGTAACTGACTTCGTTTTATATTACCCATTGTTTATAAATATCTCTTTTTCGTGACTATCCAATAGGAGTGAGTTATGAATCAACGTCCCCACTATACTTTTGTTTATATAGATATTGTACAGCATGTTTTTCATATACGCTCGTACACTATAGGTTTTGATTTTTTATCTTATCACTCGCTCTTCCCTGTACTGTTAATAAAACATCCTGTATTTTTATGCTAGAACAAACTTCATCATGTTTGAACTTTTGTGACGTTCTTCCTCGCAAGATGCTGCATATAAACTCGATGAATGTTTCACAAAGTTTAGTTGCATTCACCTCACCTCTCAGTTATCACCCAACTGGCGTCTCGCACAGTATCCTACTTCTCCAGTACGAGGCGGTGGTGGGGTTGTTGGTGACCAGAAAAGCAGCCATCAAAGTAAGTAAGTATACATATTGTTTCAGCATGTGAAACACAGGCAACTAAATACTTGCTAAGATCAAATATAGGAAAAGTCATGCAATACCAATGGTAGCTTCTTTTTATAGATCTTTTATGTTTAGAAAAATGGCAAAAGTTCTTGATTATGAATTGTAGAAATGATAAGTAGCCATTAAAAAATCCTCTTCACCACGCAATCACCTTCGCACCCAACAAACCCTTATATTTGGAAGTACCTTCAAATCGACGAGTGGGCCTTCATTAGTAAAGGCTAGAAAACTTGTAACATTATAAGTAGTTTAGCTTCAATAGCAATAACCCGTCAAATCCTGACCAACGCCAACCAAAACCTGTCATTTACAAGGCGTTCATATAATGAATATTCAAAGTTTCCTCCAAATCTGTTATTCAATGCTCAAGGTTTATTGTAAACATTCACTCGAGCCGCCAAAAGGTAAACATAATCCCATCCCATTTACGCTGATGGGGTTAATGAAATGTAATAGGTAAGGTGGGTTTGTCTGTTTCTTTGGCATATTACAAAACTAGAATTTGGTTTGTATATTTTGATTACTTTTGATTTTATATCAGATGAAATTCCCAAAAGTTAATAATCCACGAAGAATCAACAAGGATATTGTTTGCCTGTAAAATTATATTGTTTATGTAAATTGTTTGTAGTTAAAATTAAGTTTAAAACTAAATAAAATTTTTGTTTTTGCCAGGTTCTGTATCAGTTTTAGTGATATTAGGTATCTCGTATACGAATATCTGATATGCTAAGCAGTAACTTTTATTCAATTGGTTTACATTTTGGGAATTATTCTCTCTAGATAACGTCGTCAATCAAGTCATGATGCATAAATCTTATTACTGAGGAAAAAATAAAATACTTTTGTGACAGAAAAATTCTTGCTTTCATAGTAAAACTCCGATATTCCCATTTTTGTATCTGTTTCTGTTTGTGCATTCATTAACTCAAATTTTGACATCTTTGGCTGTTTCTCATATTTTTTTTTCTTTTTTCGTCCTCCACCTTTCTGATGACTGGCGCAATTAGATGTTAAGATGGCTCTGACAATCCGAACACAGATTCAGTTACTGAGGTATCTGTCCCGAACAGCTCTTTGAAATGGTAATGATTATGATGGATGAAAGCTGTAGACGTGATGGCGTTTTGACATCAGAGCCAATTACAGCAATTATTAGTTAATGGACTTCTGTATATTTGTCATTTTGGGTGAAGCTTGGAGGGAAACCTAGAAAAATGCTCTTTGCAGAGTAATAATGTATAACTCTCGTAAAGCTTTTTTTTTTTCTTTTCAAATTTTCTTTGGTATTTCTTGAAATGGTTAGAAATTAATTATCGAACTCTTTCTTATGAAGCCTTCCAGACGCTCATAAGGCACCTTTGTTTGGAAACCCCCACGAGATAATTTTTATGAAGCACTTTAGGAACATTTTAAAATGCTGACAAGGTATTTCATAAAATGTTTTATGAAGGGCTGGAGGTGCCTTGTTTCAAGTTTATCGTTCCTCTGTGGGTGATAATAACAGTGCTGACCGTGGGAATAATTAAGGAAATATGTAAACACACCAATTGTGTTGAAAAGTAAAATGAAGTAGATCCCCATCTAAATAAAACTCCCGTTAGTTTGCCTCACTCCGATAGAGGAAATAGGATTGCAGAAGTCTTAACAGCTTATAGTGGAGCAGATAACTAACAGATAACTGGGGGAAGTACGACTTGTTAGAGCTATAAGGTGTGTGATGGCAGGGGAAGCACAGAACATTATGTATGAACTTAAATGACATATAATATCACACGATCCGATCCCAGTTTTATGATTATGAGGATTCTAATTTATATTTGCTGTGTTATTTGCTATACCATTCTCGTGAACAACTTGATTGATATATATATATGTATATATATATGTATATATGATATATGTATATATATATATATATATATATATATATATATATATATATATATATATATATATATATATATATATATATATATATATATATATGTGTGTGTGTGTGTGTGTGTGTGTGCGTGTGTCGAAAGTGTGATTCTAAAGGCGAGGAAGGAGGCATTTTGTTTGAAAGTAACTCACTATTAATTCATCAGTATCATAATATTTTCAGCAATGATTCCAAATCATAATTACGATGTATAGACCCGCTTGTTGTTATTCCACATAACCATCTAACAGAAAAGTTATTGCCTAAATTACTGAACTTTGGTATCTATAAATTTCTCCTTCTAACTGCATGTCCCAAAACTTCACTACCAACTGACTGATACATGTTCTTGATATTACACCTTTCTTAATTAATTATCTGCTCTTCATCTCTTAAAGTCACTAAGACTGCAAACCAATGCTTACATTTAATTGCAAATGTTGCTCTGAGCTCATCTTCTAGTAGCTTTGTCGTATCAAACCTAGGTATTCTATCTACATTTTTGGTGGGTGCTTTCAGTTTTAATTTTAGTGTGGCAATGATGAGTTGATGATCAATACCAATATTTGCACCTCTTTAGCTTCTTACTTTTCCCAGAGTCCTCCTTCTCTCTTTATTAATGGCTATGTGATCTATTTAATTTTTGTAATTACCACATGTTGAAGTCCTTATATATTTGCGGATAACCTTGGTCTAGAAAAGTTACCTCCAATAAAAAGATTGTTTGTTGAACAGAAACTTATGAAATGTGCTCCATTTTCATTTGCAACTTTGCCAAGACACCCAACACCCATCACATTCTCTATACCTTATTATTCCTTTCAATTCTAGTATTGAAGTCACTAATCACAATTTTCATATATCGCTCTGTAGTTCTTCATAGTATTAATCTTTCCTTTCTTCAGGGGAATCATTTGTTGGTGCATAGTTAACGATAATACTGTACCAACAGTGTGTCACACAATTGTACATAATTCCTTTTGCATATATTATGCTTGTATCTTCGCTCTTCCCTCGCACTAAACGAACATGAAAATTCATATCTGCTGTTTCCTCTGTAACATTGTCTGTCTTGTTAACTTGTTATGTCCTGTTGCCTTGAGGTTTTGTATATAAAGGAGAGTGTTCTCTAACAATAAAACTCAGTTGATTGCATCCTGCCTTTGAGTTCACAACCCCTCACTCGGCACCGTCACATTGGTGACCCCGGAAGTCGACTCACTCCTACTGCCTTCCACCCCCACCTCCCTCGCCCCTCCATCGTTGGTACTATGACGGACTCTTCTACAGCAGTTGGCGCTGCGGCCGCCCCATTGAAACTTTCACTGTTCCCCAGCGGAGAGGCGTTTTCTTGGTTTCAGCGCGCTGACGACCAGTTTCGTATCAGGGGCGTGACTCGCTCAACCACCAAAGCGGATTATGTTCTCGCGGCGATACCCGAGGACACCTTCCGAGAAATATCCGACTGGCTTTGTGAACAAGGAGACACCCCAATAGCGTATGACGCCCTCAAAACATACCTTCTGCAGCATTACTCGCCGTCGCCAGCCGCCCGTATAGCAAAGCTTTTTCAGCTCTCGTAACAACCGTTGGGGGACCAAAGGGCTTCGCTTGCCCTCAGGGAAATGACCAGTATCGCTTGCCTTCAACCTGCCGCAGACGGCTCTCCTCGTGAGGTGAACCTACTTCGTGCCCTTTGGATATGCCGTTTACCCGAATCTGTACGCGCTGCCATACCCGATGTCGATAGTTTACTCATAAAGGACTTGATGACCAAAGCCGACGCCCTTATGGACAGCCACTTCAAGACCTCCATCAATGCCTCCACCCCTGAAGACGAGGATGCCTATTCAACGTCAACCGAAGCTGACATGAATGTCGTAGGACATACACGCCTACCCTGTGACGTGCTGAAGAGGCGACAAAGCCGCCCACCACCCACCAATCGCTAGCGCCCCAACGAACGACTTCTACAGCCACTTACTACCTCCCATCCACCGCAGTTTTGCTACTACCACTTCAGATTCAGGGTAACCGCGAAGAAATGTGCCAAGGATTGTCAGTGGCCAAAAAACGTGTAAGTAGGCCATCGCTTGTGGCGGTGGCCTCCCGTGTTTCTAATCTTTTCTTTTTACAGGATGCAGGAACGGGCGTGCGATTTTTGGTAGACACAGGTGCTTGTCGTTCTCTTTTGCCAAGGAAACTCTTCAAGGCACGACGTAGTCTGTCTACATCTGCCGACGTCCGCTTGGTATCTGCCAATGGATCTGCGATACCCACCTACGGTTACGAGAACCTCACATTATCGTTCGGAAACGGTAAATTCAATTGGAAGTTTCTCGTTGCTGACGTCACAATGCCAATCCCCGGTGTGGATTTCCTCTCTCATTTCCACCTTCTGGTCGATGTCGCCCACCGACGATTGGTCAACGCAGACTCGTACTTGTCAACACCTCTTCAACCCGCCCCCTCTAACCTCGCTCTCCACATCAGCGCACCCACAGATGCCTACGCCCACCTCCTCACGTCGTACCCGGAAGTTTTCCGTCCAGAACTTCGCCAAACGCCCACGGTTCCTGCCAAGCACGGTATTTATCACCATATCAAGACGACGGGACCCCCAGTCTTCGCAAAATTCAGACGTCTGGCACCGGAACGATTGGCAGCCGCCAAACAGACGTTCGCCGAAATGGAGGAAATAGGCCTTTGCCAAAAGGCCTCCAGCCCATGGTCGTCACCCTTACACATCGTTCTGAAGAAAGAAGGCTCTCTCCGTCCGTGCGGGGATTACAGGCGCCTGAACATGCAAACAGAACTGGATCACTACCCCCTCCCAAACATTGCCGACGTGACCTCCTACCTGCACAAAGCGAAGGTTTTCTCTACGCTCGACCTCCTGAAGGGGTATTATCAGGTGCCTATGAACCCAGAAGACATCCCCAAGACCGCCATCACCACTCCATTTGGTACATACACCTTCAATTACTCCTGTTTTGGCCTTCGTAATGCTGGGGCCAGGTTTCAACGTCTAATGGATGGCATCTTAGGGGACCTCCCTTTCTGTGTATGTTATGTGGACGACATACTTGTGTTCTCCTCCTCAAAAGAGGAACACCTCCGTCACCTGCGTATCGTGCTCGACCGTCTGCAACAAAACGGCCTTGTAGTCCGGTACGACAAGTGTTCCTTTGGCGCCAACGAAGTGTCGTTCTTAGGGCACCGTATCACTCCTGAAGGAGTCCATCCCCTCCCTGAGAAGGTACCAGCTGTTCAGAACTTCCCCGCGCCCTCGACCGTCAAAGCTCTGCAAGAATTCTTGGGCATGATCAACTATTATCACCGTTTTCTGCCAGCCATTGCCGCCACTCTAGCTCCCCTCTACGCCTCCCTCAAGGGCAAGCCAAAGGACCTGAAGTGGGGTCACCTTCAAGAAGCAGCCTTATGTAATGCAAAGAAGGCCCTATCAACTGCTGCGGCTCTCACTTTTCCTATCCCACACGCCCCTCTCCTTCTCTCCACCGATGCCAGCGACGTCGCTATTGGTGCAGTACTCAAGCAGGTGGTCAAAGGCTCGCCCCGCCCATTGGCCTTCTTCAGCAGAAAACTGTCCAAGGCAGAATCGGGTTATTCTACCTTCGATCGAGAATTGCTGGCGGTGCACTTGGCTGTCCGTCACTTTCACCATTTCTTAGAAGGTACGCCCTTCGTCTTTCGCACAGACCACATGCCTCTGGTGCATGCCTTCACTCGACAGTCTGACGCCTGGTCCGCCCGTCAACGCCGACATCTCTCCGCCGTGGCTGAATACAATTGCACCCTCCAATACGTCCCTGGGAAAATGAATCCCGTTGCCGATGCCCTGTCAAGAAGCACATTGGCTGCCGTTCAACTGGGATTGGATTACAACGCCCTGGCTGAAGCCCAACAACAGGATCCAGAGTATCAAGCTTGTAGGACATCCTGCACGTCCCTCCGTTGGGAAGACTTTCCCCTCGAAGACTCCAACACCACCCTCCTCTGTGACGTCAGTACTGGTAGACCGCGACCTTGGATTCCTGCTCCCATGCGCCGACAGGTGTTTGATTTCATTCACGGCCTTTCACATCCCTCGTGCCGTTCTACTGCACAGCTGCTGAAGGCAAAGTTCATTTGGCACGGCATTTCTAAGGATGCTAAGGATTGGGTCCGCGCCTGTACTTCTTGCCAAACTTCCAAAGTACATCGACACACGGATTCAGGAGTGGGCACCTTTCCTCAACCTCATCGTCGTTTCGCACACATTCACGTCGACGTTGTAGGCCCCATACCCACATCACAAGGACATCGTTACCTGTTTACCGTCATCGACCGCTCCACTCGTTGGCCTGAAGCCATTCCCATGGAAACTGCAACGTCCGCCTCATGTACATCTGCCTTTCTCTCTGGATGGATTTCAAGATTCGGTATCCTTGAGCATATTACTTCTGACAGGGGAACCACGTTCACCTCTCAATTGTGGACGTCATTAGCGAATCTCCTGGGCATCACCCTACATCAGACAACGGCCTATAACCCAATGGAATGGTTGAACGTTTTCGTCGCACCCTCAAAGCAGCTTTGATGTCCCGCTGTAAGGATTGCAACTGGTTTACTCAGCTTCCCTGGGTCCTCCTGGGACTAAGGACCACTCCTAAAGACGCCCTCGACGTCTCGGCAGCTGAAATGGTGTATGGCGACCCGTTGGTCGTCCCTGCCGAATTTTTTCCTTCTACAACCTCCTCCGACGATCTCCAGCGCATACGTCACGTCGTGGGAAAATTACTCCGTGCCGCCAGACTTACAAGCCCCCAGCGAAGCATATCATACCAACGGACTTGCACTCTGCAACGCACGTCTTCCTGCGCAACGACACTAGCAAGCCACCACTAACGCCCCCTTACACGGGCCCTTTCCTTGTGATCCGACGCAGTCCGAAAGCATTCCTACTAAACATACGGGGCAAAGAAGACTGGGTCTTCATTGATCGTCTAAAACCTGCTTATCTTCTGCCAGATGACCCGCCTACAGTTCGCCTCTCCAGATCAGGGCGCCCTATTTAACATGTACTGTATGTCATTTTTAGGGGGGGAGCCATGTACCAACCGTGTGTCACACAATTGTACATAATTCCTTTTGCATATATTATGCTTGTATCTTCGCTCTTCCCTCGCACTAAATGAACATGAAAATTCATGTCTGCTGTTTCCTCTGTAACATTGTCTGTCTTATGAACTTGATATGTCCTGTTGCCTCGAGGTTTTGTATATAAAGGAGAGTGTTCTATAACAATAAAACTCAGTTGATTGCATCCTGCCTTTGAGTTCACAACCCCTCACTCGGCACCGTCACAATACTCATATTGCACTGCTTTTATTCAAACTTTGTAAGTAACAATATACTATTTACAGATTTCCACTCAGTCAGTGCCTTTTCTGCTCAAGGTGTCATCATCATTTCCACCCCTTCTCTTCCAACTCCATCTGTTCTTCCTGAATATATATGTATATATATATATATATATATATATATATATATATATATATATATATATATATATATATATATATATATATATATATATATATATGTGTGTGTATATATATATATATATATATATATATATATATATATATATATATATATATATATATATATATGTGTGTGTGTGTGTGTGTGTGTGTGTGTGTGTGTGTGTGTGTGTTTGTGTATTACCTTGGACTAAGGTTTCCTTACCAATCCCCTTATAACATGTATCGCTTAGGACCAAAATATCCAAGCTATATTTCATAAATTCATTCTTCATTTGGTGTAACTTCCCATTTTGATTCATTGTTCTAGCATTCCAATTCACAATTTTAAAATTTTCTTTAGTATTTTCAAACCGGGAGATTCTAACACCCCACTAGGCCTGCGACTGGGGCCATTCTGTCATCTTCTTTTTTCATTGACTGACTAAATCCATAGGGGATACATTGGCTAGATTCATCAAAGGATAGTCAGTTACTTGTCATAGGCAATGCTTATCTAACAAGTGACCCCTGCTCGGTCCACACTATTACAGCAAGAGCATCTGCCAGGCATCAGGAGTAGAAGCTGAAAAGACAGTTTATATATCGCCTGATACCCAATCCGTAAACCTGCTACCAGGGACTTCATCGAGATTTAGAGGGGCATTTCTCCCACACCTAAAGTTCTTTTTACTCCAACAGGTTGCTCATCGCATAACGTTGGTAAACATGGATTGCCTGGCACGGCAAAAGTCATTTAAAGCATATATAATTTTCATTAAAAAAAGAGTATGGTAATCAGAAAAGAATACATAGAAATACTGTCATATTTGAAATAAGCCTACATCACATTACCTAATGTATCTATATATATATATATATATATATATATATATATATATATATATATATACTATACATATATATATATATATATATATATATATATATATATATATATATATATATATATATATATATATATATATACATATATATATATATATATATATATATATATATATATATATATATATATATATATATATATATATATATATATATATATATATATATATCGTCATCTTCATCATCAGCCATAGCTATTCCAATACAGGACAAAGGCCTCAGACATTTCTTTCTACTCGCATCTGTTTATGGTCTTTATATGCCAAATATTTTAGCTTGTCAATCCATTGTCTTGTCTTCCTTCCCATGCTTCCTTTATAATCTCTAGAGAGCCATTTTGTTATTTTTAATGTCCATCTTATTGTCATTATATATATCCTGTCCCTATCCATTGGTTTTTCTTTCTTGTTAGAATATCCTCTACCATAGTTTGCTCTCGTATCCATGTTGCCCTTTTTCTGTAACCTAGTATCATTCTTATCATTATTGTTTTCATTACTCTTTGAGTTGTGGCTAGCTTAGGTTCCAAGGCTTTAGTAAGGCTCTAAGTTGCTTATGCATATGTTATTACTGGTAAGACTATCTGATTAAGTACTTGTAATTTTAGTGGCATTTTACTTCTCATTATCTTCGATGTGGTTACAGAATATCAATAATGATATCTATTTCACCATATCTAAGTTCATCTTTGATTATTTATGTAATAGTGATATATCTTCTTCAGTAATGGAAGAAATTTCTAGAATTGTTTCTTTACTTATCCTAAAAGACAAATTTTTCTTATCAATTTCAGTAAATTGTAAATTATCACATCTACTTTTGCTCTCTCTCTCTCTCTCTCTCTCTCTCTCTCTCTCTCTCTCTCTCTCTCTCTCTCTCTCTCTCTCTCTCTCTCTTTACATTATGTTTAAAACATTACTTATTATATTCTATCGATTATATCACTTCCTGTCTAGCATCAGTCCTGATTACCTATCCCGGCCGATCCCGAAGCCCGGTTCCCTCACTTCCCTCCTGTATAAGAATCGTACTTTACTATTCAGTATTAACCTACCCTTTTTTTCTAGAGGTACAGTTGGCATCAGTGTAGCGGAATTAATTAAGGCAACTGTAAGCATTTTCGCTTATATTACTGAAACAAGATCCCCTAGAAGTGGTCTTTGCTTAGATTAAACCCTGCTTGAATGTACAGTGTTGGACTTTGGCAAAGCATTTTTCTGCAAGTTGTAATCATATATTCACTCTATAACCTTACCTTAACTTTGCATTGGCAAATGTGAGAGAAAATGTGCTATTTCATGATAGTCCATTCTTAAGTGTTGATATACACAACGCCAGCTACTCGTTCCAAATATGGCAACGGTATTTATGATGGGGTGAAAAAAACTGAAATAATCAAGGAACAGGCGACAAACATGAAATTTAACAGCGGTATCTGTTACCAACGCGCCCTACTATTGAAGGTTGATTGGTCACGGAAATTAAACTAATGTTCTTGTCTTCCCTTTATAGTACCTCTGTTAGTACAAATAAGTCTATGGTTCCAAATTTAGATTCTACATACTGATATATGTATGATTTGACACCTAAGATTATCCAAATAGGACATTTATTTGTGATTTTATTGCGAAAAGCAGAAAAGCAGCCATTTTGTATATTCAATGGCGCCCATCTTTAAATAAAAGTGACCGCCCTCTTGAATTTTAGGTGGCGAATGAGTTTTATCAAAAGGCCAATCTCCAAGAAGTATGGGTACCAGTTTTGGTGCTTGTTTCCGGAAATGAGAGATTCGCCCGAAAAGTTGATGTTATTTGCTTCACTATCACGAATTTCTGGTCAGATAGATGTTTTACATAATGACAACACCAAGGTCTATAGATATAAGCTATAGACCTAGGACAACACTATAATTGATATGTAAGGATTGTGGAGGCGGCACCAAAACTTTCTTGTAGTTCTTAGACATATGATAAAGAAAATGAATGGGCAGAGAATTAAAGAAAAAAAAAACTGTTGATTTAGACAATCACATATAATTTTTGGTAAATTTTTTAACTAATCTTGACAATAAAATTGTGAAACCGCCAAATCATAATGTCTAATCTCAAAAATGTCTAAAGCTTTATTACGGATTTAGATGGGACAATGCTAAATGTTACATTACCCAACTAGAAGCAATGCTATTGTTTGGGAAACATAATCATGGAATACTTGCTACGGTTGATTAGGGGCGCATACCAGGTTCCCTTGACCCAAACAAAAGCCAAAGGGAAAGGCACCATATGGCGGCAATCAATAAGAGAACACACATAGCCAGTATGAATATATCATTACGAAAAAAGCTTCTTGGCATTTTATAATACAGCATCTAGTTTTAATACAGAACAAAAATAGTCACTTCAGTAATGTGATACTTATAGGTATTTCTTGATAGGAGGATAACAAAATTAATTATTTTCAAATGTAGCTACTAAGTTGTAATTGAGATATCATATATATTCAAATTTTGCCGTATATATATATTATCAAATATGACTCCTCAAAGATATTACTCTTTCGGAAATTATCCGAAAATTGTAACTGGTAGAAGAGGATTATTTTTGGTAGCTCATGATTAATGGTAAATCTTGAAAAAAGGTATCTAAGCATAAAGTACGGTTGCATATTTAATCTCAGTACATGCATTTGAATAGATAGAGGATGCAGCAAAGAAATTTCATATCATTTTACCCTAAAGAAGGTTATTTTTGTTGCTAGAAATTTTTTACACATAATGACCACGGAACTTTATGGTATTGGATTTACAGTAGATAACATGCTGCCTATTGTGAAATTTTCTTTAATTCATTTGGGCCTGACTTTTCATAAAAGTGTTATAGAAGTGCTAAGAACAAGCTCTTGACCACAAATCCTTGTTGTTATATATTACGAACTACATGGTTCAGAGCAGCGTCTTGCTCGAATGTAAACAATTAGACTGTTTTAATAATATTTACGGCAATTCTAACAGAAGGCCTTTTTGCAAACAAATGAATATATCTGAATGGCTAAATATATCCACCACACCAATAACGTGAAAATTAATTCGCTAAAATCTCTTGAGGGTACTCGATTTCCATTTCCGAGGAGAGTCTCTTAATTCTTCTTTTACTTTACAAGATTTCAAGGAATACAGTGGATTCGGTGACTTAGTTTTTTCTCCCTTTTGAAAGTTTTAAAGGTCGTTCATGAATGGCAGAGGCAAGGGATAGGACAATGCCCTAGAGACTGACATATATACGTGTAAACAGCTCCCAAGCGCCCTCTCCATCAAGCTAAGACCTGGGAGGAGCAGGCAATGGCTGTTGGTGACCTCCAAAACCCCTAACTCTAATTCACAAGGATGTTACAGACACTACTAGAAACTATTGAGCTTTAGCGGGGCTCGAACTCCTGTTCAACAAATTGCCAGGGAGGGACGTATCCAATAGGCTACCACAACCGCTGCTGTACATTTTTCGCGCAATTGTACGACTGCTGTGAACATAAAGTGTTATTCAACGATGTAATTTCTGCCATTATATCAACTTTATGCCTAAGAACTAGCCCTTAGTTAATTGTACGGGAGGAAGAACTAATGATTGCACTAATATTATTCTGATTCCAACCCCAGAAAAATCATCTCTTCACTCATTTCGTCTCGTATTTACACTAATCGTTGAAAAGCTTATCCTGAGAGTAAAAGTTGAGGACAATGTGATCAGGAAAAATATACTCTGAAATTACATATGCTTTTGTCAATTTACGGTTGCTTATTTTACCTTTTTTTGGGGGGTGGT
Source organism: Palaemon carinicauda (assembly GCF_036898095.1). Taxonomy (NCBI): domain Eukaryota; kingdom Metazoa; phylum Arthropoda; class Malacostraca; order Decapoda; family Palaemonidae; genus Palaemon; species Palaemon carinicauda. Next base: position 104,615,153 of record NC_090732.1, read on the forward strand.
GAGGGTGGCTATAGCATTTACTTAAGTTATGTACCACTCTCAAGTGCTCTACGACGAAAATAATTGAATTATAGATCTTCAATGTGCGTTACTACTCGGTAAAATAACATTGCACTATATTTTTTCTCTTCTAGTGTTCTAATGATTCAACTCTTGTTGAGGTTTTGAGATTTTATTGAATTTCATTCTTACCGTATGTTTTTTTTTTTTTTTTTTTTTTTTTTTTTCGTAAGGAATAGTAAAGATTTTA
>NC_090732.1:104622902-104670402 GCF_036898095.1 Palaemon carinicauda
CCAAAATTTAAAGAAGGATAAGCATGGAATGGAGAGCTTTTGGGAAAAAAATGAGATTATGAAAAGTAAAAGACCAGTTTCTCTAAAAATAAAAGTATTTAATCACATAGTCCTATCAGTATTAACTTATGTATCAGAAACTTGGATCTTAATAAAGCCTTAAAATGTAATCTAGTTACAACTCACATAGCTATGGAAAAAATAATAATGGGAATAATAATAAGAGACAGAAGAAGAGCAACATGGATATGAGATCAAACTAAAATAGAGGATATTCTTACAGTAATGTATTAGTGTGCTACTGTTATTAACACACATTGAGTATGTGTTGTTTGAGATGTTGAGTCTTGAATTAAAGTCAATCATGGTAACTTTAAAGTGGTTTATTCTCTAAAAACAACAGTGTTAAACATCTCCATCACAGGAGTATAGCTGGTTTGGTCGGATGACCAATTCAGGTGAAGTATAGATAAGAACTGCCTAAAATATCGATATCACAGATATCGTATGTTTAGTTGCCTCAGCATTTAAACACAATATGTAAACTTTACATTCGTCTAGGAAGACACCTGCATCCAGTGACGACATAATCTTTCACACGGTATGCATTTGTGTTTATGCTTCAGAAAAATGTTACATTGCTGAGAGATGCAAAATACATCCTGTTATGATTTTATCTGACTACAGCAAATCTCACGCTAGCTTCTTCTTCCACAATGACATATTACGTCCTGTGTTTTAAACATGTAATAACTAACTATTACATTAGCTCGGCCAGCTATCTCAATTTTTTTTTTTCTAAAAATTTAACAACACGCCAAAACATGTTTACTAGGAGTGTGACTGGATATATGTATTATTCTTCGTTTAATTTTAGCCATAAGCAAATGAGGACGAATGTCCAAATAGGCACATAAAAAAAAAAAAAAAAAAAAAAAATAATAACAATAATGCATATGAAAAGATATTACCAAAGCAAAGAAAAAAATGCATGATAAATACAGATCACATATATGGTACATTGCTTAGCAAATGATTATATGGTACCAAAAAAAAAAAAAAAAATACTGATATACATATGATTCGGTAACTTGTTAAAGAATAATTGTTACCTTTGTCAGAAACATAGATTAACACAATACGGTAATTAATAAAAATATTTGTTACCTTGGTAAAGATTCAATTTTAGTGCACAAACACGAATTCCTGGTACGTACACGTACCACGGTTTAGTACATATATATATATATATATATATATATATATATATATATATATATATATATATATATATATATATATATATATATATATATATATATCTATATAGGGCTTATATATTTTATTAGATGCCCATAGATTCTGTTATTTTTATTTGTTTTTCTCTTTTCTTTTAACATTCCGGCTTATATATTTTATTAGATGCCGAGAGAAAAAATTATTTATTTCTTAAAATGTTTCTTAAATGTATTTTTAACAATGCAAATGTTCTATAGTTTCTTCAATTACATATTACTAGCGTACTAACTGCTTTTCGTACACACGCTATTTCCAGACCATTTTACTCCTTTAGCGAATGAGGTGGCCACTTCAAACGGCTTTAAACTGAATTAAATAAGGAGTTTTGTCTGGACATGACAAAACGTTCTGTTTTAGCTGCAAACTGTTCCGTAACCTACGCCAAACAAGGATGTTCACGGCGATAAATATCATCACTGTCACAACTGTTTCTGCTAGTAGTATGGGGTGAAGAAATTCCTTATAAGTCGGTGATAGGTGGTCCATCTCGGTCAATTTCATCAACCGCTTGGCTACCTGTTTTTTGTATGGGAGAGGTAGTGATGGCATTGTAGACGTCCATGTGAAGTTCGCGAAGTAGGCTCATTCTCTGATGATGGTTTTTATCCCGGTCACCATGGAATTAGGGGAAGTCCCGATACAACCATCTGCTGCAACGAAGATTTTTGCATAGGACGTGGATCCGTCCGGGCATGATACATTGAAGCCGTCCTTGTCGTATCGTATCCACGAGTCGTTGTTCAGTCTGCAATTGAACTCATTATTGTCAAAGGGATAAAGCTTATCCAGACAATTTTCACTTGTATGGGAGAGAGCACCGTCTAGCACTATACCTAACTCGCATGAATCCATTAAGTTTTTATGGAATTCAAATGAGTCAGCTGTACATATTTTTCTATCCATTGCATCTGAACAGTGAGTTAATTGATTTAAGTCTTTAATGACCATATATGTTTCCTTGTCTGGGGAAATCAATACGTGTCCTGTCAAACTGGATATTACTGGATTTGAGTGACTCGTCATGAAAGTCGGAAATGGTGATATCCTGTAAGATTGCCAGGCATCAGAAGAATCAAAGGGAATTGTAATCATAATCATGTTATTTTCAACGCTTACTGTAATTAGGCTGTAATAAAATTCTAACCTACGTTCGTCTAACAAAGGAACATAGCCTAGTTTATCCCGTCCGTTCTCTAGAACTAACTTTAAGTATTTTATAGGCAACAAATGGGGCGACAGTACACCTTTAGTTGCTAACGTGATAGCTTCTACATAATCTTTTGATTTCTCAATGAAATGTGCAATTCTGTTATGTATGTGATCTATTTTTGAATCATAATACGTTAACGTTGCCAACAAATCCTGTACTTGCATAATCTGACTGATATTACTTGAATGTTCATTTACTAAATCCATAATTTGATTGATTGAAGCTAACTGATTCCTTAGTTCTGACATAATCAATTCATCTTCATGAGTCAAGAACTCAATTTTCTTATTTTGATTACTAATCTTAAGACGATTGGCAATTCCTAAACCTAAACTTGCAATAGACCCGAAGATGTTTAATGCAGCAAAAATAAACGGGTTTCGTCTTTCTTTATGTTCGTGCCCTACAGTCCACATCAAAAGGTCACGAGCCAAAGATTCTGTCTCGTAAGTCTTATTTTGCAAGTCATCAGATAGCATCTCTGAAACTTTTAGTATCAATCCAAGCGAACTCTCTGTAGTCAAATGAAAATGTCTTCTATGCAACTCGTCTAATGAGACAGCAAATCTTGAAATGGCGCTTTTTAAGTTAGTGACATCATTCTCTGGAAGAAAAATTGCTTGCATATGCACTTCTACAACTACGTTGCTCGATGTAATAAAAACGTCTTCTTGTCTTTCAACTATAGTGCCATAATCTTGAATGATCAAATGCTACCGAGTTCGTTTAGGGCTGTGGTTGAAGCCTTTAAAGAACTCGGTTAGTGGTTTATGATCAGTAAGAACCTTAACGGGATAACCGTAAATTATGAACTTAAAATGCACTAGTGAATTAACAATAGCTAGCCCTTCCTTGTCTATTACTGCATACTTACTTTCGGAAGTTCTCAGTTTTCGAGAATAAAAAGCTATCGGGAAAAATTGTTTATCATATTGCTGAAGCAATACCCCTCCTACTCCTAAGTCTGAGGTGTCTGTTGCAATGAAGAATTCCTTACCAAAGTCAGGAAATTTTAAGATAGGAGAACTACACAGTTCATCTTTCAAGGTATTAAACGCCTGTTGATGATGCTCAGACCATATGAAATCTACGCCCTTCTTCGTAAGATCAGTTAAAGGAGCGGCTATTATTGAATAGGTGCGTATAAAACGCCTGTAATATCCACTACAACCCAGAAATTGCTGTATTCCCTTGACATTAGTAGGTATGGGAAAATTACGTATAGCCGACACCTTATCATGGACTACTTTAAGACCTTAGCTTGACACCATGAAACCCAAATATATTAATTCTGTTTTGAAAAATTCACACTTACTAATCTTTACCCTTAAGTTATGTTGTCTTAATCTCTGTAGTACTAGTTCTAACTTACGTAGATGTTCTTCTAAGGTGTTGGAAAAGATTACAAGATCGTCCATATAGGCATGCAATATATCCCCTAACAAGTCTCCAAACACTATGCTAATCATTCTTGTAAATGTTATGGGAGCACAACGTAAACCAAAAGGCATCCGTAAAAATTCATAATGTCCCCTGGCTGTGCTGAAGGCTGTGTATGGGATACTATCTTCTTCTAGTGATATCTGGTGAAAGCCTTTAAGTAAGTCCAAACTGGTAAAATATTTATTCTGACCTAACAAAGACAAAATATCGTCAGTACATGGCACTGGGAATCGATCAGGGACTGTCTCCTCGTTTGGACGACGGAAGTCTACGCAGATACGCCATGTTCGATCTTTTTTTGGTACAACTATTAATGGAAAATTATAAGGGCTGTTTGATTTCCTAATGACTCGTTCTTCTAGCATTTTACCTACTTCATCATTTATTTCATTCTGGAATTTCATAGGGAGTCTGTACGAGGGTACATAGATAATTTTCTGCTTGTCCTTTAACCTTATTTGATGCTCGATCACATCTGTTTTTCCTAAGGATCCATCCGTAGTGGAAAAAACATCATGATATTTAGTTAAAAGTCCAAAAATTTTCTGCTGAATTTCTTCGTCTTGAATGTCTTTATTGATTTTATTTTTAATAGATTGCAAAACGGATTCATCCGCAACTGATTGAGCGTGATTGATTTCAGCAACGGTAAGAATACGATGTTTATAAACTTCTACATCCAAGATATGTTGATTTTTGTGAATTACTAAAGTGTTATTTAAATTATTACAGACTTCAATATTACATTATTGATGTGAGCCTACTGTATAAATAGCTTGTGTGACAGACAATCCATTAGTTTTCAAAGTGTCGGAAAGGATTAATATTTCAGATCCCGGTAATGTTTTCTTTAATTGCACTATTAAATTCGAAGGTAGGTTTGGCTCGATAGATTGCGTGCAAGATGATATTACGGGTGAACGAGAATTCTGCTGGGTCGTGTATATTATTTCTTTATTAGTGAGACAAGTTATTGGTTCTTCAACGTACGTTACGGTTACATTTGTCGTCTCCTTTTTATCCAAAACTGATTTTAAGGTATTAGAAGACTTATAGAATTTTCCTTTGATATACACGCCGTGCTTGGCAGGGGCTAAGATAATGTTTTGATTTCCCATAGATGGGTATCCTATAATTACATCTGGATACATATCAATGTTTTATACAACAACAAATGTATCGGCAAACGTGTGTTTACCGACTTTGAATTGAACATGAGTTATGCCTATGACATTTAATTCATTATTTCCTATACCCGAGAGTCTAACTCCGGATTTTTCTATCAGAAAGTTCGAAAACAACAAATGATGTGTCCTCAAATCCATGATATTACGTGGACTACCAGAGTCAAAAAATAACGTAAAGGACTTGTGTTCTAAATTCACAGCATATAATGTTGGTCGTAACTCATTTTGGCTTATTATTGTATGAATTCGTTGCAAATATACGGGAGCGTGCACTGTTTTACTTAATTCGGCCGTGTGTTTCATAGGAAAATCTATTGCCTCACAATGATCTGATAAAACATTAAATTGATTATTCAATACTATTGATGTTGACATGAATGACCTTGACCCAACATCACTCTCTTCCCCACTGGAGTTAATTATGTGGTATTTGCTTTGCTCTGCACATTCTGAAAATTAGTCTGACCTTGCGAGGTCTGGTTTGACGACCCAGGCTCAGCGATATTCGAAGAAGTGTTTGTTTGTTTCGGATTCTGAACTACATTGACGTTTGGCTGTTTCTTCTTATTATTAAAATGAGGATTTTTATTTTTATTTCCATATGGAACTGACTGTGGAATTGACTGTGTATTTCTAGGATTCTGTTGTGTCTTACGCGAGTAACACTGACTATATGAATGAGTCGAACTATTATGTACCGAACAGAATTTCGTTCTGCAGTCCGCGATTAAGTGACCTTGACGTTTGCAATTATAACACGTCATTCCCGCTACTTGACTATTATTAACTACGTTTACTTGTTGTGGCTTCGTTTCATTCTTTGCAAAAACTTGAGTTAACACGGGATCGAGGTCTGGACACTTAGCCATGTGTTTCTTTATCTGTTTATATACATCCAATTCCGTACTTGCAGGCGTTAACTTTTTATCAAAACACCGCACTAAAGCTTCAGGCAACATAAGTGTCATGCAAGTTAAATACATTAATCGTAAAAAATCTTTCACGGAGATGCTATCTCTAGTAACCCAAGTGGAATTACCTAAAATATCATGATATTCATTAAGCCTATCAGCTATGAGAGCTGCTCTCTCAATAACATTAAGCCGATTCATAGTGGCTTGATTAAGTGTATTTCTTAACGTTAATACTACATCCAAGGCTTCTTCACCCCTATAGACCGCGCGTAACCTAACTTTGAAATCATCCAAGGTAACTGCTTCTTGAAATGAAACACCTCTTAAATACGCACTCGCATCCCCCTCTGAAAAATCTATAAAACTTTTAGCTTCTTGTAATTGTACAAAAGGGTCTACAATTTGTTGGCATTTAAATGAGCATCGACAGATGAAATCCATGACTCCACATTTTGAGGCAAGAACCCATTAACCCAACCCTGAAAAGGAAGGATTGCAGACCTGGCATTTACAAGCGTCACAATCGGGAGAGGATTAATCTGTCCTACGCCACTAGGTCCAGGGATGGGGCTCACAGGGGGCGTCATGACTGCTGTATTTCTTTTCCTATCTCTTCGACCCCTTGCAATTCTATCAAAATATCTATATGAATACAGACGTCCACTGCGTAAACGCATAAGCACCCACTGATAAAGATTATAACAAAATTCCCCAAAACAATGCTACTAATCCCAAGACATGTCCCGAGAATTTCTGAAAGAAAACGGAACACAAAGATATTTCCCGAGAATTTCTGAAAGAAAAAGGAATTAGCACAAAGAGAGAAAAAATTCTGGATGAGAATTCGGAGTTGAACACAGTTTCCTTTAATGAAAGGAAAATAAAAGATTAGCAAACAACTCACCCCGGTAATAATCGATTAACAACTCGTGATAACTACACTTCACTGCCCAAACTGAAATGAATATGAAAATTGTACTTTGCTTTTATATGGTTCTGTGTGATGTCGTCATATCCTCTCTCTCTCTTGATGTTTGGGTGAATGTGTCCGTCCGAGTTTCTCTCTCTCTCTTGATATTTGGGTGAATGTTTCGGTCCAATTTCCGTTGAATGTAGTGCTTCCTGGATATGTTTTGTAAGCGTTGAACATCAGTCCTTGGGTTTCCTAGGATGTTGATTGAAGATCCAGTTCATCAGTTTGTATGTATAACATTCATTGAATGTTTAATTACTGTTGATTTCTTGAAGATTTTTCTCTGGTTTTTACAGCTTTATTTTTGATTTCTTGAAGATCTTTCTCTAATTCTTAGAGTCTTTTTATTAATTTCTTGAAGATCTTTCTCTGAATCTTAGAGTTTTAGCGCTGCCACCATTTATTAGTGTGCTACTGTTATTAACACACATTGAGTATGTGTTGTTTGAGATGTTGAGTCTTGAATTAAAGTCAATCATGGTAACTTTAAAATGGTTTATTCTCTAAAAACAACAGTGTTAAACATCTCCATCACAGGAGTATAGCTGGTTTGGTCGGATGACCAATTCAGGTGAAGTATAGATAAGAACTGCCTAAAATATCGATATCACAGATATCGTATGTTTAGTTGTCTCAGCATTTAAACACAATATGTAAACTTAACATTCGTCTAGGAAGACACCTGCATCCGGTGACGACATATTCTTTCACACGGTATGCATTTGTGTTTATGCTTCAGAAAAATGTTACATTGCTGAGAGATGCAAAATACATCCTGTTATGATTTTATCTGACTACAGCAAATCTCACGCTAGCTTCTTCTTCCACAATGACATATTACGTCATGTGTTTTAAACATGTAATAACTAACTATTACAAATGGACTTGTGCTATTATTATTATTATTATTATTATAATTATTATTATTATTATTAATATTATTATTATTATTTCTATTATTACTAGCCTAGCTACAACCCTAGTTGGAAAAACAAGATGCTATAAGGCCAAGGGCTTCAACAAGGAAAAATAGACCAATGAGGAAAGGAAATAAGGAAATAGATAAACGATATAAGTGATGAATAATCAAGATAAAGTATTTAAAAACATTAACAATATTAAGACAGATATTTCATATATAAGCTATAGAAAAGACTTATATCAGCCTGCTCAACATGAAAACACTTGCTGCAAGTTTCAACTTTTGAAGTTCTACTGATTCAACTGCCCGATTAGGAAGATCATTCCACAACTTGGTCACAACACAGCTGGAGTACAACTTCTAGAATACTGTGCAGTATTGAGCCTGACTATCAGAATTAACTGCATGCCTAGTGTTACGAACAGGATGGAACTGTCCAGGAAGATCTAAATGTAAAGGATGCTCAGAATTATGAAAAATCTTATGCAACATGCATAATGAACTAATTGAACGATGGTGCCAGAGATGAATATCTAGTTCAGGAATAAGACATTTAATAGACCGTAAGTTCCTTTACAACAAATTAAGATGAGAATCATCAACTGAAGACCAGACAGGAGAACAATGTTCCTTGATAAAGATTCACTTGTACTGTTTCTCTGTTTCTTTGTCAGGTGAACAAATGGAGAAAAAACAAGTTTGACTTCTAGTACGCTGTGTTCTCTCAAGAAGATTCCATTGTACTAGAATATTGGAACAGGAATGTTTTTAGTGGTGTGCAGACAAAAAAATAGAAAAAACGTTTTAATAATAGAAAATAAAACAATAAAAACCCAAAGTAATCCCCCCTCCCCCCCAAAAAAGAAATATATGTGAAAAAAATATACAGGGCAAAATATTTTTAGCACAAGTTTCAGATGAGTTTTGAAGAAACTATTACTTTTAGTTTACTTTTTTTAAGGAAAAATGTTTTCGTGTAAGAGTTATTCAGAGACAGTCATTGCCAAGTGGATACCATCCTTCCAGATGTAAAGGGAGTAATCTACATGATGGACTAAGCAGAGGAAAGTAGTCACGCTTGTTCTAATATGCAGCTTTCCTTGATAATGATTCACTTGTGCTGTTCCTTTGTCAGGTGGATAAATGCAGAAAAAACAAGTCTGACTTGTTAGCTGGGTTTTATGAGTAAAATGGAAAGTTGGGAAAGGTGATTATGATCAATCTCTTCTCTCTTCATCCCTTGCTGTTTAGTAATCCATTTCATTTCCGTGTTTTATTGCTCGATTTTTCTTCTCTCTTCAGAGCCAATTATTCTGGAAAATTATGAAATGGATCTGTCGTCCGAGAAACCGTTTGTGATATCTAAACCTTTCTTAATTCTGTATTTTTTTGTTTTGTTTTATATTCACGTAAGGTTCTTCCTAAAGATGTACAACTTATGCCAAAAGTTTCCAAGAGTTGGTGGAAACAATGAAAACCGTTGTTGTCCTTAGTCCAGCGAAATTATTTTAAATCGACACAGAAGGTAAAATGTGGGATTTTAGAGATATCTCTTTATTATGTTTCAAAATAACTATTGTGTAGAAAGGTTTTTAATGCCTTGAATACACTTACCTTAGAGTCCGCTAAATGAAAATTCAATAGGAACTTCTTTCATACTATTTCCAAAACCCAATTAAAATACAACTTGAAGCTTTCATTAAAAACTTATTCACTTGAACTTTTTAAGTTTGACAAACAGGTTAAAGATACGATAGAATTTCTTTAATGCTGTTTTTAAACTTTCATATAATATATTTTTTCAAATAAAGTAGTTCTAACAGTAATATGAATTCTTCAAAACGGCTCTCTGAACTCTAAGGTTCATCACAGAAGCAAAACTATTACTCTTTACTTCATATTCCAAATTCTTAATAGTTAGGTTTACATTCCTACCAAAGGTTATATGTACAGCTCAGATTAAAGTCAATCTGAGAGGGCAAAAATGATTATCTCTTTTCTTTTCAAAGATTCTTGGAATTTCATACAATCGTGAGGATTTTTATTTGATGAGCGATGGTTAAATTACTGCCTAGTATTGCAGATAATTCCTTACTTTATCTTTTGTTATGATGAATGGTCAAATTTCATGAAGTTTGTCTACATTCTGCCGAAAATGGTCTCTGCTTATCTATGATCTTTTTTCGTCTCTATTAAGTAAATTCATTTTATCATAAAAAAAGATAACCTCTTAAGAAAATTAGAATAACCCAGCAAAAAGCGTCATTGTTGATATAAATGAGCCGTCATTTTTTTTAACCACAAGTGGAGTTCGGTACTTCTTCAACTTTCAATTGCTTTCTCATATAATTTTTTTTATTTCTATGGCTAATGTAATTGGTGCAAGTTTTTTTTTTTTTTTTTTTTTTTTTTTTTTTTTTTTTTTTTTTTTTTTTTAATTTCGTTCATCTAATGAAGTCTAAATATATTTAGAAGACAGAATGATATAACAATATTTAGGGCTGTATTATTGTTTCTAGTATTTCAAAAGCTTCGTGAAAAAAATATTGTTGGATTCTATACATCATCATCATTTGTGTTTCTTTTGAATGCGTATACGCTATAAAGCATTGTTGGGGGTCTCCACCTTTTATTTTCGCCGTTCAAATACTTTTTATCAACATCTAATCTTAAGGTCCCAGGATACTTAATTTTTCAAAATGTTTTGTATGAAAAGATATCCATCATTCTCTCTATTCAATTAAAAGTGAATTTGTTCTTGTATTTTAACTTAACACTGGGTCAATTTATATTCGGTTGGACTATTATTATTATTATTATTATTATTATTATTATTATTATTATTATTATTATTATTATTATTATTATTATTATAATTTTTTTTTGTTATGAAAAAGAGTTAATTTATTTATGGGAGGTGATTCAGCGAAAGTGTTTTCCTCTTATCCTCCAGAGATAATTGTCTAGTTCTTTATTATATGTTTTACCTATATTTTGCACCACTTCACTGCTCCTATTCTACTTACGGAGAATGGAAATTTTTGTCATATCCATTATACATATTTATTCTAGGACACTCACATTTTCCCTTTTATCTTGCATAGTTGCAAATCCTTTGCTTCCTCATGTCTCTCCAGAGTTGTACGTCATCTTTCTGATAAAACCTCGTCTCCAGGAGTAGATCTAGGGATTTCTGCCAGGTTTAGGCCTTTGTCTCATTTCATATTCTGCGTATTATACTTATAATGAGAAGAGGCCTGATCTTTGTTTTTAGTTTATGTTACAAGGATCTCTGTTATTAAATGGTTATAGTCTTAGATTAAGACAAAGGGAATATCTATGTTGACTGTTTCTTTTACTATCCGTGAGATTTTTTTTTCCAATAGATTTTCTTTTGACATATTTGTTCTTAGACTTTGGTATGAATTTTTAGCATTTTTCTTGTGTCAGTCTTTTAAAATTTTATATATTTTTTTGTATTATCATGATTAACTTGATTTTAATGATGAATTAGACAGGGCGGGGATTACCTTTGGTAGAGAGCAAAGTTAAATAACTCAAAAAAAAAAAAAAAAAAAAAAAAAAAAAAAAAAAAAAAAACTGAATGAGAGTCAGAATGCCAAATAAAGAGGTGGCAGCTTCACGCTTGGCATTCATTGGGCCGAGGAGTCGTATCAGAAATATAACTTTGCTTCGTCGATTCTTTTGTTCAAAATGAAACATTTATGCTTGATGATTTACTTGGTAAAACATTAATTTTTATTTGTTATTTTCATAGGTCATTTATTCCAGATATACAGAAGAATCAAGTTAAGTAAAAGTACAGTAAACGTAAGCCAGTGTTCATGATTAAGGCATTTGATGTATGGCTGACATCACTGCTGTGAAATATTTACCAGATTTTTTTTCTTTTTTTTTTAGTGGTGACAATAAAGAAAGTTTCAGAGAAATCTCGAGATGCTCCTAGTCTATTGTAATTAGATTTCCTTTTTTTATATCAGAAAGCATTTCAAACTATGAATTAAAGGCTAGCAGAGATATATACGAAACTTTCAGTGTCTGCATCCTTTAGATTTTATTGTCTACCAATTTTCACGTTTGCATGAGATTATCTTCGACCGACCTCTACACTACCAACAGCTTCTTGATAAAAAGCTCTGCTTTGTGTAAACGTATTCTTAAGGAATGCCCCATAGCTGAAATAGGATATACTATTACACCAAAACTATTCCCTTCAATAGAGTATGTATTTAGGGTAGTAACATAAATATGAAATATTTTGAAATAAATTAGAATCTGCTATCAACTTCATATTAAATTTTCTTCATTTTATACATCGATAATCTTCTCCTAGATTAAACCTTCGAAGACCATAATACGGTTTTCACGAAAAGTAATTTGATTTTAAATTATAAGTTGAAGGGAAGCGTTTTACACCAGATGCTTTTGAAGTGGTAGTCGAAGACCTAATAGGTTTTTTCCTGAGGATGAGAGAGAGAGAGAGAGAGAGAGAGAGAGAGAGAGAGAGAGAGAGAGAGAGAGAGAGAGAGAGAGAGAGAGAGAGAGAAATTATTTTCATATAAGCTAACTAGTAACAGAGTGTATTTAAATTTGGAAGCATCGTTGTAAATGATTGGTAAATCCAACTAGTCTAATCATTGTGGGGGTTACATTTAATTGAATATTTCACTTATTCTCTTACCATTATTGTCACAAAAATTAAACCTTTTTTTCCTAAAACCCTTTGCTCACTTCGGTTGTTGCATGTACTTCGCCTTGATTGAAAGAGGTACGAGTAGGTGGGTACGTCAATGCAGACGGAAATGAATAAACGAAGAGAGATTGTAGGTCTGTTTGTTTTCTCTGGGGATGGAACCTTGTGTTTGCTTTCTTTTGTTTACAAAAAATGTAATATCCACACGCATTTCCTTTGCCTTACACCATTGCTTTAATGAATACGTTGTGGTACAGACACATTTTATAGCAACCTTATTTTTAGTTTCTTAAGAGAAATGCAAGGAATGCAAAACACATTTCCTGTATTGTAGTTCGTCAAATATGGTAAATAACGGAGGGCCATATAAGGTTTTGAAATTTTCCGTCATATGATTTTAGGGATTTTATAAGAAATACTTTTTAACGGAGGTTTATCTGATTATCAGACTTGGGTGGAGGTAAGAGTAAATGAATGAAAGCTTAGGTTGAAAAGTAATGAGTAAAAATAGGGCTGTAAATGTAGATAAGACAAGAAAGCTTGTTGAGAATACTATGAAACAGATTTTGCAGGAGAAACAGCTAGAACACAGGATTTGGCGAAGACAATGTGGTGAAAGGAGAGGATGAGGCGAATGTAAGATTCCTTGATGGGAATATACGACCACTGCAATATGTCTATGGAGTTAGAAAGATATGCTGCATTACGGTAGCAATTGTGTGATTGGGGTGTTGACCAAGGTTTGAAGGATATGTATTGAGGAAGGGAAAGTTCCTATGAAGAATGGTAAAGGGGGAAACTTGTTGTGCAGGATAAAAGTGAAGGTAATAGTGATAAATATATTAAAAATGTGGGCATGAACAGTTATCAATGAAATTCGAAAGTAAAGGGAAAAGGCTATTTGGAACTTACATAAACCAAGAAAAACTTTTAATAAAATTAAGAGAGAAAGACAATGTGGCAGTTGTAAAGGATGTGAGGCATGGAAGGTAAGTTATTGAGAATGCGTAAAAGATTTTGTGACAGAAGCAATGAATGTATTAGAATGTAAAGGGTTTACATGTATCCACAGCCGTTTATATCTTTATGGATGGAGTAATGTAAGAAACCCAGAAAAGAGAAATTAGATGAAGGCGCAAAACTGCAAAAGAAAATGTTTTGTGATGAGCGTGGAATTGGTGATGTTGTAGATGTTACAGTATTAATTGGCAATAGTAAAGATGAGCTGCTGGAACTAGAGTAAAACCTGAAAAATGTTTGCGACTAAAGTTTAGCATAAACTTGAGCAAGAGTATGGTAATTAGGGCAAATGGAAAGCAGGAAGTTTGAGTTGATGTTTGTTAATGTTTGAAGAAATGAAATCATTGATTTCTATTGCTCAATTGACCAAGAAATAATTAAAATGACTAGATGAGGAATATCATTTTAAAGTATCATATAACATTCTTTAATGTTTTTTTTTTTTTTTTATGAAAATATCTAGATTTTTTGGTACTAAAACAAAGCAATTATTTGCAGTTGCATGAACTGTTTCCATTTTGTTAACAACAAAAGACGCGCTTACCTTCGCTGGAGATACCTTGATTTTTATCCCATTTTAAAGCTAAAGAGATGAAAGAATACAAACCAATTAAGAAAAAGATTGGAAAGACAAAAGAATAGTTTTTCACACCCAAGGATGTAAGATCTACCGATTCAAGCTTGGTTATAAGAACCCGGAAGAAGCCAAATAACCTTATTCCAATGCTCAAACTTAATTAGCTTAATTTCGTGAAAGAAATTTTCTTTTCAATCTTCATTACTGAGTTGAATGACTTTCTTTGCGCCCCAGCCCTGCTTTCGGCTGGTAATACCAAAATCCACTCTTAGTCCTTCTTCTTAAATCTCTTAGAAAAGGACGTTGCAGTTAATCCGGTAATTAATAATGAGTTTTCTTTGTCATTCAAGTTAATAATGAAAGGCATTACATCCTGTTTCATATCAAGTTTTTGACATAAAATATATTTGTTTCTGTGAATGATGGGCTTCGGCTTCCTTTGATGCCTTGTGCGGTATAGCCTTACAATCACTTTTCAAATTTATACATCAAATATTTTGGTAGATGAACAGACATGTTTGATGAGAGCAATTAACAAGAGAGAGAGAGAGAGAGAGAGAGAGAGAGAGAGAGAGAGAGAGAGAGAGAGAGAGAGAGAGAGAGATGGATCGAAAAGTAATGAAACAAAGTGATCTCCTTTTATGATCTTTCAGTCTCGGAATACCTGGCTTTGAAGATGTTTTACCGACGTAAACTATTTTTGTATATAATAACAAATGCCTCTTGTAAAAAAATAAATTTCACAGAAAATATACTGGTTGTATCTTGGTCTGTATATAAAGGATTCCGCAAAGGAAAAAGTTCCATTATTAATTTTGGAATTGATGTGGACATGCGAAACTCTCAGAATGAAGGACCTGTAAAGGATATCTTGCTTTTTCTCAGATAAGGATAGCCTTAATAATTCTCAATTTTTTATGCTTCGCTACACCAATTATAAGTTACACAAACTTCACAGCCTTTTTAGGTCGCTATCGTGGGTTACTAACTCGACGTAGATAAGTATTCACCAACCAAAGCAGTTTAAAATAACGAAGCCAAAATCTATTACATATCCCTATATGACCACTCCCTAGAATGAATTATAACGAGTTAGACTCTTCACACAAGTAATCATAAATTTCAGACGTCTATATTGATGTAAAATTTGCAACGTTACATTACTTTACTGTAGAGTTTTTACATGTAATCCACAGAGGATCTGCCATAACGAAGAATTTGTATTCGCCAACTTCTATAGGCGAATAATTGTGATGGAGGCTATTATTCATCCTTCCTAGATAGTACATTTCCTTAAGATCTCATTGGGCATTAGAGTAGTCGACGAGATTACAGAATCTTGTTCCTTGTCACCATTCAATGCACTGCCGGGTAGTCGCCAAAGAATTGTTACCCTGATAACTGTTAGCAGGTGACATATTCATGCACAGAAGGTGCGAATGTTGCTATACGCATAGCAGTATATCGCTGCAGAACCGAGTGATTCAAGATGGTACTGTACAGTCATGGGGTTCAGCTAGATCGCCCACACCTAGGTAAAAATGTTTCTACTCTATTTTTTCGCTGACAGGTCGCACAAAATGACGTTTGACCCAAGACAGCACGAGAAATGTAAGCGTTCACTGAGATTTCAAATGTGATCTTTATCAATGTGTACCCTGGAACACCCCGGGTCATACAGCCCGACCAGAGTACAATGTGAGAATTAGTTCGTTGTCCTAATTCTTCGGCTCTGTTCAGGAAGACTAAACAGGTGTACATTAGTATCAGTTAATAAATTCTCCGAGAGTGAAGGAACAGATTACAATGTATAGATTACAATGTACTCACTATACACACATGAGGAGGGGTGCAAATCACTAAAAGTGGGTCACGTAGAACTAGTTCATAGAAATGTCCATTTCAGATAGACATTATTGAGTAGATGGAGCAAAATGAGCAGTTTTTCTTCGAGCTTTTCATGATACATAAATTTTTAAAAATTTTTCCATTCACTCACATTTCTTTTTAATAGCTTATTTTCGACTTATTAACTATTGTCATCGCATTGCTATTTATTAATTTTAGTTATACATATTCGCGTATAATTTTGGAGTGTAAACAGTTTTCTTGCCTTTGCCTGCTTGTTCCTTAGACCATAGAATTTTACATTATTTCTGTGTTCCATAAGGCGATGAGAGGAACCTTGATAGATAGAATGGAAAGGAAGGTTATATTTTTCTTGATATATATTTAAAAGGAAAATAACGGATTATTCATAAGTAAAAGAATAAGCATTCAACAATTAAAAAGAATGCAGAAAAGATACTTTAAAGTACCGAGAAAAGTAAAAGAATAAGATTTTTTAATCGGCCCATCTTTGACGTTTCAGTCAAAGAACCTATAAAAATAAAATGTACTTTCATATAATGTACTGGAATCGCTGATTTTTTTTTTCTTTTTTTTATGAAGAACTGAAGCTCTCGGTTGTCTTGTTCCTCGCAAGGAACCACAATTGTCATGATCTTGGTAAAACGGCAAATCTAATTGGGAAGGTATCAAATACCTCATGTTGAAATAAAGAATCGGCTAGTTTTGTTCTCGATAAAATGTTAGTGGAAAATTTTGCCTTTGCGTAAACAAAATGTTGCCCGATTTTGTTTGGTTGTACTGTACACCGTTGAGTAATGGTCTACTGTTACGCTGGTTGTATGTATATGGGGGATGTAGCTCTTGTGGGTTTTGGAATGCCTGTGCAATTTGAATAACCGTCACTTAGACTCGTCATAGTTGACACACACTTTCCTATAAAATCTGCATGTTTATGTCTTGATGCATTTCTTCATAATTATATGATAACAAAAACTTGTGAAATATTGTCCAGGATATATGGCAGAAGAAAACAAGGTATTTGAGCAGTTGGAATTAAGCAAGAGAAGGGAGGGAATCCACTTTTTAAATGTAGAATTTATTAAACTGTGGCTTTACTTTCGTAATCACTGATTTTCTAAGGTCTTAATTTAAACAATTAGTTAAGCGAGTGAGGCAGAAAATGTGACTGATAAATATTTGAAGATGATCCGATCACGTTTACGAACCAGAGGAGACAATTAACTCGGGACTTCAAAGGCAAACAAAACTCTCTTCCGGGAAGGAGTGAAAGAAATTCAAACGCTGACTGGCGAACACAAAGCCAAATTAAATCCGGCCGAAAGCACAATGAGAGGAGGCTGAAAATTCGTTAGATTTCGCTGTGTGGGTCTAGTGGAGGGGCTGTTCGGGGGAGGGGGGCTTTGGGGTCGAAAATCACGAGGAACAACTGCCGTTCAAAAATTGAGAAAGATTAGACAACTGAATGGTGACAAGAAAAAATTGATACTAAAAGATAAATCGTAGAATACTTTGAGATTAAGTAGGTCTTTATTGTCGTGAACGAAGTGACCTAGTATGAAATGAGGGGGGGGGGGGGGCGGCTGATATTATCAGCGGAGGAGTCAATAACTCCTATTCCACTAAATATATTCAAACGGAATTTTAGGAGATCATTTAGATAAATATAAGCTTTGTTTCTGGCAATTTTCGTGTTCATCACTGTTATAGGCATTTCCTGGCTGTCACCTCTGTCAGTAAGTGACGACTTTTAGCTAAAAAATCAGTGAAGAGGAGCTAAATACTCCTTGAGTTTTATAGATATCCAAATTGTTTTCACAGGGTTTGATTGGGGTTATGTGAACTACATTCATGTCAATTTTCATATTGATACTTGCCATAAAAAAAGGTCACAGTAGTCATTTTTCGATATCCGCCTGAGACCGATTTTCGGCAGCGCCGTAAATTACTTGTAGAATATTCTACATATCTAAATGAAATGTTTCAGAGATTGATGGGATGAATATTTACCTTTTTTACACACCAATTTTCATGTTGATATCTGCTATAGAAAAGCCACAGGAAACGTTTATTTTGCTATGGGTTTAATGGTTATTTTTGTCGGCGGAGAAAATTTTTCCTATAATAATCCACATATCCCAATGAAAATTTCAGGAATTAATGGAAAACATAGTTTCTCCGCTCTTTCCAAATTCTATGGTAATATCTATAATTGAAAAGACACAGCTATCATGTACCCTTCTTAGATATGATGTTAAATGTAGCAACATTACAGTGAACTGCGTGATAGTGAGCTCTATCAACGAGGGACAATGCCTATCTCAAACAATATCCGTCCCGAGTTCAGCTAGTTATTTTTTTTCATACTGCATGCTTCCGATAATCCATATATTTCTAAATATTTGCTCTCTAAATGTTTAAAGGCCATGAGGAGAAAGCAAACGAAACTATACAGATTCCATGTGATTGGTTGTGGACACCAACCAAACTGCTGCGCAATCTGGAACCTTGACGAAAAATTGACTATCACCAATTTTGATGATTTTATTCGCAAATCCTTGCTAAATGTCCAGTTTTGTGCTGCAATATGAGATTTATTTGCCTTATAAGACAGATGGGTTGAACTGGATAATACCTCTTGCCAAATTAAGTTCTCATTTAATTAATTTTACTCTTTGGTGTATAGGAAGACCATTTAACGTCTCATTCCATCAAGTTAATTACCATTTGCATCGCTAGAAAAACTGTGAACTAAATTAACAAGAAAATAATGTTATATTTTGTATTATCACCTTTGTTCTCTCTCTCTCTCTCTCTCTCTCTCTCTCTCTCTCTCTCTCTCTCTCTCTCTCTCTCTCTCTCCTCCTTTGTCACTGTCCTTTCTATCTTTTAATTTTCTTTAATTTTATTATTGCATTCAAAACCAGCTGTCACAAACGAAATTAATCTGAAGAAGAAATAATTACTCCTCTTTTACTGAAAGGACACCTGTAAGAACATAATTGTACTCACTCCAAGCTCAGAGGTATGGAGAGTATAAATAAAGAGGAAAACAAAATCCTGAAAATGAGTAATAAAAAAGCTGTATGAATTTCCTAATGCACAAAATTTGAGAGTCATTCATATCTTTGAGTTAAATGGCTTTTAATGAACTTAGCACCAAATTCAGTCTGTATATTATACATTGGGAGGCCATTTTTCAACCATACTTCATGAGGGTTTGTAGACGTTTGGCTTTTACAAGCCCAGTCCTATGACAAATGTCTTGCTCATCAGTTCCTGGGTTTTATGGATCCATACTACCTGTTGAATGCTAATTTTGGTTCTCGTCGCCATTGGCCAGTCTTTGACGTTTTCATGTTATATCTCCAATTTTTCTAAGTTATAATGAAATTCGTTGATTACCATTTGTCCAACCTTTAGTTAGCTATTTTTCTATCATATCCCTGTTTCTGGGGTGGAAATTATTGTTGCTGAATGTCATTCCTATTAGTTCAGTCTTAAATGCTGTCACATTCCTGTATCTGGAATTGAATTGAAAAATGTGGTTAAAATAGTAGTATCCACGTTTTCAAGTTAACTCATTGATTTTTGTAAGACTACCATTGTTGCTTTATATATATGTATATATATATATATATATATATATATATATATATATATATATATATATATATATATATATATATATATATATATATATATATATATATATATATATATATATATATATATATATATATTTATATATGCAGGTATATATACGCATATATATATATATATATATATATATATATATATATATATATATACATATATATATATATATATATATATATATATATATATATATATATATATATATATATATATATATATATATACTTACATATGTACACACACACATATGTATATATATATATATATATGTTTTTTCAAAAAGGCCCATAAAAGAAACACAGGAAATATGAATAAATCACACTATATTTCGGTCAATAAACATCGACCCTCTTCAGGATGTAAAGTACAAGTGAGGCTTACAGTGGAGAGTGACGGTTTATATATGAAAGCAAAAGGGTGTGTTCAATTGTTCTATAGTTGTTATAATTGCTGGAAGGATTAGCCAAATTTAATTACATCCAGGTGCGTGTTCTTATTGTTGAGCCGCTTGGAGGAAGTCTTGACCTCTGATGCATGTCTGGTGGCCGGTCTCCGTGGATTATCTTCTTAATGATAGGGTTGAGAAGAGTATTGTCCACTGTGTCAGCTTTCCATTGGCCCCCACATAGGTTCATTGTGTTTGATTGATTTATGATGGCTGATTCCAGGATTTTCCTTCTGTACGGACAGGTACTCTTAAAAAGCAAAGACGACTCACTCCAGTTAATCTGGTGCCCTAAATCCCTAAGGTGAATGAAAATCCCCGAGTTTTCATACCCATATCTAACAGATCTTTTGTGTTCGGATAATCTTTGAGATAGCGAACGGCCAGTTTGCCCAACGTACACTTTTTCACAATCCCTGCATGGTACTTTGTAAACGCCGGATTCTATCTCTCTTTTATTTTGATAAACATTAATAAGGGCGCTTCCTATGGTCTTTGGATATGAAAAAACAAAGGGGTTCTCAGTTTTGATATGATTTGTTATATTTTTAATACCTTCTATATATGGGAGTTTTATCTTATTTTTAAAATCTCTTTGGTTAGTAACATCATGATCTTTATAATATATCGTGTTGGCTTTGTTGATGGCCTTTTCTATGACATACGTCGGGTAGAATAGCTGGGCGAGCTATTCTACCCGACGTATGTCATAGAAAAGGCCATCAACAAAGCCAACACGATATATTATAAAGATCATGATGTTACTAACCAAAGAGATTTTAAAAATAAGATAAAACTCCCATATATAGAAGGTATTAAAAATATAACAAATCATATCAAAACTGAGAACCCCTTTGTTTTTTCATATCCAAAGACCATAGGAAGCGCCCTTATTAATGTTTATCAAAATAAAAGAGAGATAGAATCCGGCGTTTACAAAGTACCATGCAGGGATTGTGAAAAAGTGTACGTTGGGCAAACTGGCCGTTCGCTATCTCAAAGATTATCCGAACACAAAAGATCTGTTAGATATGGGTATGAAAACTCGGGGATTTTCATTCACCTTAGGGATTTAGGGCACCAGATTAACTGGAGTGAGTCGTCTTTGCTTTTTAAGAGTACCTGTCCGTACAGAAGGAAAATCCTGGAATCAGCCATCATAAATCAATCAAACACAATGAACCTATGTGGGGGCCAATGGAAAGCTGACACAGTGGACAATACTCTTCTCAACCCTATCATTAAGAAGATAATCCACGGAGACCGGCCACCAGACATGCATCAGAGGTCAAGACTTCCTCCAAGCGGCTCAACAATAAGAACACGCACCTGGATGTAATTAAATTTGGCTAATCCTTCCAGCAATTATAACAACTATAGAACAATTGAACACACCCTTTTGCTTTCATATATAAACCGTCACTCTCCACTGTAAGCCTCACTTGTACTTTACATCCTGAAGAGGGTCGATGTTTATTGACCGAAATATAGTGTGATTTATTCATATTTCCTGTGTTTCTTTTATGGGCCTTTTTGAAAAAACATGTTAAACTGTTCGATTACAGTTATAAATAAGACATATATATATATATATATATATATATATATATATATATATATATATATATATATATATATACTTATATATGTACACACACATATGTATATATATATATATATATATATATATATATATATATATATATATATATAACGCGTATTATATGAATTTAAATTTTTTTTTATACATAGTCTTACGAAGCTGGTTCAGTGTAGAGTAAATAAAGTAGTTTAATAGTGATTTTATCTATGTTTTATTTGTGCATTGAAGAGAGGTTAGCCAGCTCTTAAGATGAGTTCTTCTCATGTATACATAAGATTATTATGTAAATTACGTAAGACCTTCGTCGTTAATTTCAGTGCATTCTTTATTCAACTTGGTATGTGTAAATTTACGCTATTTTTATGAATTAACCTTTGATTTCACGTATTTCTGTTACGAAGTCTTACATAAACTATTTGAGAGTGTTATGTGACCCTATGAAATATGAACAAGGGCTTATGTAAAGTTCTTTTTCTTTTATATTTCTATGAGGTATTGCATCATGTTTGTGAGAGAATATGCCATATGCCACGTATTTTGGTAAATTCGTGAAAAACCAACCTTCAAAAACTATTTGGAACAATCTGCAAGTAGCAAGTTACTTATATAAGGGGACCCTAGGGCTGCAGTGATAGATAGAGATTTCCAGCCTTAAGACAGCCATCTTAAACTCTCTCTCTCTCTCTCTCTCTCTCTCTCTCTCTCTCTCTCTCTCTCTCTCTCTCTCACGCAGCTCAGTGCATTGTTTTAAAAGTGTTCAGTACCTATAGTGTGTACTCTCCAAAGTGATTTTTTGCCCCCGTATATACCGTGTGTAGTGAGTACTTGTAAAGATTCTTTAGAGTTTTTGTGAACGGCCCTGTAGGAAGGTGATAGGTTCTAGTTTTGTGATCTGGTTATCTATTTTCATTTAGTGTCAACCTTGAATATTTTATTCAGATTTATTTTCAAGTGAAGCAAGCCACTGTATAATTTTCATGAGTGTTATTTCTTCTTCTTAGTCGAAGGTATATTCAGATTTAATATTTAAAGTCAAGTGATTATATAATTTTTAGATCGTAACATTTTGTCTTAATTGAAGTTTTGTTTAGACTTAATATTTTTAGTGATTTACTTGTTTTATGTGAATTCTTTCAAAGTGTTGCAATTTATATAGAATATATTTATTTTTGTAAAGAGTGTATTATTCCAATCACCACTGCTTAGAATAATATTCGCTCGTATCATGTTAAAGAACCGTAGTAAGTTTTAAATAATTCTTAACAACAATTACCCAGTTTGGTTTTCAGTGGACTTAAGATACCTTTGGATATATAGTGTTTTATATATATATATATATATATATATATATATATATATATATATATATATATATATATATATATATTGCTGTCTGGGAGTTATCTAACTGTCTCAGAATTCATGTATTAATATCTTAAAGTGTTATAGTTGTAATGTAAAAGCAAACAAGTGAGTTTGGAATTCGAGAGATTGATTAACTTACCAGTCGTGGTATATATAATAATATAAGTTTGGTTCCCAGTCAGGAGCCATAGTATAATAATAATGTTATAAGGACCAAAGAATAGTCACTTTTATTAATGAATGTTTTCAGACCCGCCAGTCCATATGAGTTTCTATTAATGATTTTTCTTTATACTCCGAGTAAAAATTGGTAATACTAAAATTTAGGGCCCACAACTTATATATATATATATATATATATATATATATATATATATATATATATATATATATATATATATATATATATATATATATATATATATATATATATGTGTGTGTGTGTGTGTGTGTGTGTGTGTGTGTGTGTGTGTGTATTTATATCATACACACAGACATAAAATAAGACGACTTGTGAAATATACAATGGAAACAACTGGTAATCTTCACGTCCCTTTCCCCAGAATCTATTGATGATGACAAAACTGTAAAATATATAAAAAGTCATTTTTATTATTCGTTCATATGCTGACACATTTTCTTTTCTAGATTAGAAATATAAAAACAGAATGTATTCAATAGTACAAGTATATCATCTTTGACTTCGCAAGAGTTCTTCCGTTCTACAATATCACCGAAGTCCTTTCATTTCTCTTTCGCTTGTTAATTTCCATCATCATTGAGCTACCATCTTTCAGACGGAGCTAAAGATGAGATTTTATCTAGTGTTAGAGATTTATGAAACATTAAATTGTTTTATAAATAGGATGGTTCTGTCCAAGCAATATGATAATAGTAAAATAACGAGTCATACATCCATTGGTTAACGATATATTTTTATAATAAATTTATAAATACGATAACATCCACATCCTACCGGAATGTTTCTAACCACCAATACTAAAGAACGCTCTCTCTCTCTCTCTCTCTCTCTCTCTCTCTCTCTCTCTCTCTCTCTCTCTCTCTCTCTCTCTCACTTCCCTATCTTTGAAGATGGTGCCAAGAGTCTTCAACCACTAGTTCTAAAACATCAAGTGTAATTTATCTTCAGTTAGCGTGTAATATAAATTCAAATTACAATTTAGGGAAATCGTATTTGGATCTAAGAAGATTTAGCAGAGAAGAGGAACATAAAAGAGGAGAGAGTAAAAAACACGGTTACTAGAGCATTCAGTTTTCAGTTCCGAAATGGTACTGATGGATTTAATTTCCCTCTAAAACAAAAATCCTTTAATAGTTAATGGTCTTCACTATTGTAGTTATGAGTCAAAAAAAAGTTTATGAAATTTCCATATAAATTAAAATTCTGGAAACTATAAATTAAACAAATGCTTTTCAGGGCGTTTCTCAAGTTGGAAATTAGTTGAACAAATGAATGGGAATAAATAAGAAATCCAGATAAATGTTCAACTTTCAACTTCCAGTTGGCTAAAAGGTCCTTGATTTCTTCTTCTTCTTCTTCTTCTTCTTCTTCTTCTTCTTCTTCTTCTTCTTCTTCTTCTTCTTCTTCTTCTTATTATTATTATAATAATAATAATAATAATGATAATAATAATAATTATTATTATTATTATTATTATTATTATTATTATTATTATTATTATTATTATTATTATTATTATTAAAGGTACAACCCTTTTTGGAAAACCAGGATGCTATAAGTCTAAGGTCTCCAAAAGGGAAAATAACCTAATGAGGAAAGCAAATAAGGAAGCAGATAGTATAGTGTGCCTGTATGTACCCTCAACCAAGAGAAGTCTAACTCAAGACAGTGCAAGACCATGGTACAGAGGCTATGGCACTACCCAAGATTAGTAGAGAACGATGGTTTGATTTTGGAGTGTCCTCCTAGAAGAGCAGCTTATAGTAAGAAGCTCGGAACTTTATATATATATATATATATATATATATATATATATATATATATATATATATATATATATGTATATATATATATATATATATATATATATATATATATATATATATATATATATATATATATATATATATATATATATATATATATATATATATATACATATATGTATATATATATATATATATATATATATATATATATATATATATATATATATATATATATATATATACACACACACATATATATATATATATATATATATATATATATATATATATATATGTATATATATACATATATATATATACATATATATATATATATATATATATATATATATATATATATATATATATATATATATATATATATATATATATATATATATATATATATATATGTAGATGCTGAAAAGGTTGTCCATCCTTAATTATTGTTATAAGACATGCTTATGATTCATATTTGCATTCACTTTAGAAATATTTTAATTTTCCTTATGGGTTGTTGGACACAAGGATTACCAAAAGCCTTCGGAATAAGGTAAAAGCTTTAGATACCATATTCTATCGAATCTAATTAGAGAAAACAATTACTCAGTGAATATGTATCAAGCAACTTTACCTGGTAGATAAGGATGGTGAGGATGATGATGATTATGACTGTGATACCGCACTATTTTTTTTTCTAACTCCAAGGACATCAAAAGACAATTAATTTCATATGCATCGTTACTAGGTTCCAAATCTTACCTTCCCATTACTTAAATTAAGATGAGAGAGCTCTTTAAAAATACTTTTATTGCTTTCATATTAATAAAACTTGGTGTAATTTTGTAGAAAGACATTCTGGGTCTACGTTAAACTAGGTATATGGATATAGTCGTGTACATAAAGAAGGTGTCTATTAAACAATTGGAATCACGATATCAATGAAAATCTAGTACCTTAGAGAAAAAGTATGCATTTATCATGCGATCACGAAATTTAATTTTTTTTTTTGTTTATTAAATTATGTTCTTTATAGATCTAAAACCATTTATGACCATTCTTGTATTACGACACAAAATATGATCGATGAATAGACATTTATGAAACTGGTTTTATAGGTTTTCGAATCTCGTTTTCTTCAGGCATTAGCACGAATAAATTCCCAATTCTAAATTTATAATTGTTATTATTACTCATCGCTCAGAGAAGAAAGATTAGTATTATTCATGTTACTGAAGGTGATGGGAAGTAATAGGCATTAAAGAAATGAAAGCTTTAAAAGAATTATAAAATGCTATATTATTTGAAATTTGAAATACTCATACAGTAGATGGAAAAATCTTACCACACTTACACGATTTTTTTGTATTTTATATTCGTAGAAACGCCCTCATATATAAAAGTAAGCCGGTATATGATATGACATAAGGCGAATTCCTGAACACTAAGCTGTCATTTAACACATTAATCGAAATACCAGCATATACAAATTTAGACCGGTTAATTCCAGGAACAGGATATTTTGACCTCTTCTTTTTTATGAAAGATAATTCATGTCTATGGACTCTGAACAGTGTTATATATGGTAGCCCAGTGGCGAATTTTACCAGGGTAGTCTGGGTCATGAGAGTGACCTAGGGCTAGCAACATCTACTCTCCATACAGCAAAGAACCCACGGTCTTGGTATATACCTAGATAGTGGCTCTACTTTTTACCGCCACCCGCTTATATAATGGAAAACACACACATACATACATACATACACACACACACACATATATATATATATATATATATATATATATATATATATATATATATATATATATATATATATATATATATATATATGTAATGTGTGTAAAATTACATGATTAAATCCATGACCCAAGAGGTCAATGTAGAAGTTAGGAGGAGTGTGAGAACGCCAAGTCAGAAATAAGAAGGATACGAAAGTCAAGACCAAGCTAACCATTTGCAATGTAACATTTTCCATGAAGAGTAAACACAAAACAAACCGTGAGAAGAGTTGTGTCTGACCAGATGCAGGTGCCTTCCTGTATTAATGTTGTGTTTACATATATCATTAAATGCTGAGATAACTATCCATACGTTATCATCAATATTGATATTTTAGTTAGTTCTGATCAACCTGTCATACCAAATGGTCATCCGACCAAAACATCTATAATCCTGTGATGGAGATGTTAATAAACTGTTTTAAAGTTAACTTACTTAGACTTATTCAGAAGAAGTAACCTACAAAGTCTAAAATACATAAACACATTGAAGAGACATTTGATTGGAACCATAATGTGTGTTTATAACAGTACCACACCAACTATATATATATATATATATATATATATATATATATATATATATATATATATATATATATATATATATATATATATATATATATATATATATATATATATATATATATATATATATATATATATATATATATATATATATATATATATATATATATATATATATATATATATATATATATATATATATATATATATATATATATATATATATATATATATATATATATTTAAATACATACATATATATATATATATATATATATATATATATATATATATATATATATATATATATATATATATATATATATATATATATATATATATATATATATATATATATATATACATATACCAAAGGCACTTCCCCCAATTTTGGGGGGTAGCCGACAACAACAAGAAACAAAACAAAAAGGGGACCTCTACTCTCTACGTTCCTCCAGCCTAACCAGGGACTCAGCCGAGTTCAGCTGGTACTGCTAGGGTGCCACAGCCCAACCTCCCACATTTCCACCACAGATGAAGCTTCATACTGCTGAGTCCCCTACTGCTGCTACCTCCGCGGTCATCTAAGGCACCGGAGGAAGCAGCAGGGCCTACCGGAACTGCGTCACAATTGCTCGCCATTCATTCCTATTTCTAGCACGCTCTCTTGCCTCTCTCACATCTATCCTCCTATCACCCAGAGCTTTCTTCACACCATCCATCCACCCAAACCTTGGCCTTCCTCTTGTGCTTCTCCCATCAACTCTTGCATTCATCACCTTCTTTAGCAGACAGCCATTTTCCATTCTCTCAACATGGCCAAACCACCTCAACACATTCATATCCACTCTAGCCGCTAACTCATTTCTTACACCCGTTCTCACCCTCACCACTTCGTTCCTAACCCTATCTACTCGAGATACACCAGCCATACTCCTTAGACACTTCATCTCAAACACATTCAATTTCTGTCTCTCCACCACTTTCATTCCCCACAACTCCGATCCATACATCACAGTTGGTACAATCACTTTCTCATATAGAACTCTCTTTACATTCATGCCCAATCCTCTATTTTTTACTACTCCCTTAACTGCCCCCAACACTTTGCAACCTTCATTCACTCTCTGACGTACATCTGCTTCCACTCCACCATTTGCTGCAACAACAGACCCCAAGTACTTAAACTGATCCACCTCCTCAAGTAACTCTCCATTCAACATGACATTCAACCTTGCACCACCTTCCCTTCTCGTACATCTCATAACCTTACTCTTACCCACATTAACTCTCAACTTCCTTCTCTCACACACCCTTCCAAATTCTGTCACTAGTCGGTCAAGCTTCTCTTCTGTGTCTGCTACCAGTACAGTATCATCCGCAAACAACAACTGATTTACCTCCCATTCATGATCATTCTCGCCTAACAGTTTTAATCCTCGTCCAAGCACTCTAGCATTCACCTCTCTCACCACTCCATCAACATACAAGTTAAACAACCACGGCAACATCACACATCCCTGTCTCAGCCCCACTCTCACCGGAAACCAATCGCTCACCTCCTTTCCTATTCTAACACATGCTTTACTACCTGTGTAGAAACTTTTCACTGCTTGCAACAACCTTCCACCAACTCCATATAACCTCATCACATTCCACATTGCTTCCCTATCAACTCTATCATATGCTTTCTCCAGATCCATAAACGCAACATACACCTCCTTACCTTTTGCTAAATATTTCTCGCATATCTGCCTAACTGTAAAAATCTGATTCATACAACCCCTACCTCTTCTAAAACCACCCTGTACTTCCAAGATTGCATTCTCTGTTTTATCCTTAATCCTATTAATCAGTATTCTACCATACACTTTTCCAACTACACTCAACAAACTAATACCTCTTGAATTACAACACTCATGCACATCTCCCTTACCCTTATATAGTGGTACAATACATGCACAGACCCAATCTACTGGTACCATTGACAACACAAAACACACATTAAACAATCTCACCAACCATTCAAGTACAGTCACACCCCCTTCCTTCAACATCTCAGCTTTCACACCATCCATACCCGATGCTTTTCCTACTCTCGTTTCATCTAGTGCTCTCCTCACTTCCTCTATTGTAATCTCTCTCTCATTCTCATCTCCCATCACTGGCACCTCAACACCTGGAACCGCAATTATATCTGCCTCCCTATCATATATGGATAAATATCAACACAACATCGTGTTCAAATAGAAATAAATTTCTACCTCATACTTGGGATCGAACGCTAGCCCCTCCTAATGAAAGGCCAGGTCGAAACCAACCATGCCACGAGAGCCCATAAAAGAAATTTCTTTTATGGGATCTCGTGGCATGGTTGGTTTCGACCTGGCCTTTCATCAGGAGGGGCTAGCGTTCGATCCCAAGTATGAGGTAGAAATTTTTATATATATATATATATATATATATATATATATATATATATATATATATATATATATATATATATATATATATATATACAGTATATATACATATATATGTATGTATATATATATATATATATATATATATATATATATATATATATATATATATATATATATATATATATATATATAATTATGGGGATGGCTCCAGCGAAACTAAATGAACAGTCACTGCCATATTCATCCTAAACTATGCAGTAAATCACCCACAGTAGTAGAGTAGTCTCTTTACACATTAGTGGTGCAGAAGTGGTACAGTGTGTGTGTGCTTACACTCTCCGACTTACACCTACGCACACATACGCACATACTCCAAGCAGTGTAGATCGAAATATTGTTATGAAAAGCTTAATCCTTCGATATACTATACAAACTTTCTGAACAAAAATTAACTAGAAATTCTATAGGAAAAAACGAAAAAATGAAAACTCTCCTAAAGATTTATATTGTGATGAGCCGAGAGAGGGTTGTGAACTCAAAGGCAGGATGCAATCAACTGAGTTATATTATTATAGAACACTCTCCTATATATACAAAACCTCAAGGCAACAGGACATAACATGTTCACAAGACAGACGATGTTACAGAGGAAAACGGAGACATGAATTTTCATGTTCGTTTTAGTGCGAGGGAAGAGCGCAGATACAAGCATAATACATACAAAAGGAATTATGTACAATTGTGTGACACACGATTGGTACATGGCTCCCCCTCTAAAAATGACATACTGAACAGGTTAAATAAGTGCCCTGAATCAGGAGAGGTAGTAGTAAAAACTGCGCAGATTAGCGGCAGTGAGTGGCTGTAGAAGTCGTTGGTTGGGGTGCGAACGAGTGGTGGATGATGGGTGGCTGTGTTGCCGCTCCGGCTCGTCACGGGGTAGGCGAGTGTGTCCTACGGCATTCATAGGCATGTGTGTCCTACGGCATTCATAGGCGTGTCCTACGGCATTCATAGGCGACTATGTCCTACGGCATTCATAGGCGTGTGTGTCCTATGGCATTCATAGGCCTACGGCATTCATAGGCGTGTATGTCCTACAGCATTCACGTCAGCTTCGGTTGAAGTTGAATAGGTGTCCTCTTCGTCACGAGTGGAGGCGTTGATGGAGGTTTTGAAGGTCATGAAGTGGCTGTCCATAAGGGCACGAAGTAGGTTCACCTCACGAGGAAAGCTGTCTGTGGCAGGTTGCAGGCGAGTGATACTGGTCATTTTCCCGAGGGTGAGCGAAGCCCTTTGGTCCCCCAACGGTTGTTGAGAGAGCTGAAAAGGCGTTGCTATACGGGCGGCTGGCGACGGCGAGTACTGCTGCAGAAGGCATGTGTTGACAGCGTCATAGTAACGGTGAGAGGTGGAGGGGGGGGGGGAGAGGCGGGAATAGCATCTCTCCGCCGTGGCTGAATACAATTGCACCCTCCAATACGTCCCTGGGAAAATGAATCCCGTTGCCGATGCTCTGTCAAGAAACACGTTGGCTGCCGTTCAACTGGGATTGGATTACAACGCCCTGGCTGAAGCCCAACGACAGGATCCAGAGTATCAAGCCTGTAGGACATCCTGCACGTCACTTCGGGGTCACCAATGTGACGAGCCGAGAGAGGGTTGTGAACTCAAAGGCAGGATGCAATCAACTGAGTTATATTATTATAGAACACTCTCCTATATATACAAAACCTCAAGGCAACAGGACATAACATGTTCACAAGACAGACGATGTTACAGAGGAAAACGGAGACATGAATTTTCATGTTCGTTTTAGTGTGAGGGAAGAGCGCAGATACAAGCATAATATATACAAAAGGAATTATGTACAATTGTGTGACACACGGTTGGTACAATATATAATTTAAAGCTACAATGTTGCACTCAAGATACAATGACTACAATATACATTGCTTGACTCTGTACACAGTGGTATGAGGACAATTAGATTAGTTCATGTGCATCTAACGTTCACAGCGAATTCAAGTTTTCTTCAGCTTATTTACAATTACTGGCTAAATAGGGGAAAATAGGTTTACCAGCCTCCTCCCAGTAACACCAAATTTAATGTTTGAAAAAATACTTCATCCGTTGACAATGATAACAAGTTAGATATGAATAAGCTAAGGAATAGTATGACAACTAATCATTTGTAAAATCTACGGTTACACACATAATGAAAAACAATCTCTCTCTCTCTCTCTCTCTCTCTCTCTCTCTCTCTCTCTCTCTCTCTCTCTCTCTCTCTCTCTCTCTCTCTCTCACATTTGATAACTAAGTTCATTACTTTCCCCACCTCTTCTAAGATCCCGCCAGTAAGAATGAAATTGCATTTGAATAACCGGATTCTACCTCTTTTAAGTTGTAATGAAGAAGCCAACTGAGAAAAAAGTTCTCTGATGTGATGAACTGTTTAGATAAGAACCTTCTTTAGGTCTTTTATTAATGATGGTAACATGTATTTTCTTTATATCAAAGTGTCCATCAATAATGATACAGTTCTTCTAAGTTTTCTGTTTTTGTTTTTTACTAACTTTTGTTCTATTTCCAGTAAAACTGTGAAATATAGTAATGCAATAATCTGATCCATAATAGAAGGATGATAAACCTAAGAGCCGGAGACGATAATGAAGAAATATGTGGCGCACTGATTAGAGAAAGTGAAAATTAGATTAAATAGTGGAGTGGGGTAGTTTGGAAAAGCGCAAATGGTGATACAAGCAGCAGATTTGGCATGAGAACTCTTATTATCTCATAAATCAAAATCAGTCTCCGGCCATCTCAATATATGGCTGTTTCTAAGATGGCTGATACTTTTCCAAAATGACAGGAAATTTTCTCTATATTTCTAATATTTTTATTTCATAAGTCTACAAAGGTTGCTTGCTGTCCTTATGATGACTATGAATTTATATTTTGGCATTCTTACTGTTATTAAGATATAAAAGGAACATAGGTTTCCAATATGGCCACCATTTGGCTGCCACACTTCCAAAATGGTTACCATAGATATGAATGTATATCTCTTGATGGATATCAATGTGTTTCGTGTATTAATCAGTTTTATTAAGTGCTACAGCAGAGAGCTGTGGAGTTAAATCCAGACTTGTAGCACTTGCACCTGCTACAGAATTCCTTCCTGGAGTCACACATTCAATTTTTGGCAAGGATTTTCTACGATTGACAAATCTGTCCAATATGGATTACCAACCAGAAATCCCAGTGTCTTAGACTGAGCAAAACTGGATGACGTACTAAAGTTGGCCTTACAAATGTGCCCTGCTTGAACGGCAGCACTCTTGTGATGCTCTCTAAGAGCAAACCTTGTAGAGGGAATGCAATCATAAGCTCTTTGCTTCCTTGCAAAGAAATAAAGTCAAGACTTATTTATACCTTTATATGAACTGCTATATCCGTACATTAGCACCACGACAGGTTCAATGATTTCCAGGTCTTTGTTTTCTACAGGTGGTGGTGATGAACTTGGTGGGGGTAGGTGTGGCCATGCAGAATTCCTTTTTCCACGAAAGGCAGACGCAGTGTCACACCCACTAAATACATGGAAAAAGGGAAGGGCTTGGGCTTTTGGTCCCATGGCTGCTGAAATTTTATGGATTGGTATCCACCTCATGTCTTACTCTTTCGAATTTAATCCATAGTTTGTCCAAACCAGTTTTTTCCATACTAGATGCTGCTAAGGTGACAACATGTGTCTGAGCTACATATGATTACGCTTGAGATATTTTCATGCTTTGTAACATATGTAGCATGCAAAAGGACTATAGTATCTGCCTCTTCGTGAGTGCAGCCTTTTAGGTCAGCAGTGTCTTATTCAGCGATGCTACAAAATGCAGCATCTCTTTGTTGACAATAATGCATGTCGTATCATTGCTTGAGATGAAACGATTGTGTCTGCGAAATATGCAAATAGATAAGTTTTGTTTGGTCAGTCACGAGGAAGGTGGGTCAATTGCTGAGAATTTTTGCAGTGCTCATCACTCTGCAGCAAATTTTTTTGCCTTTTATGTCTTGTTTGTGATTTCATGCTGTGTGTCCTATACACATCAAATACAATGCGTGCTTGTTTGTACTTCTGTATGTGCTTCTGTACCTTGTACATGAATTTTCCTTTTGCATGAGAATCAAGTGTAGATTCTTTGGTTGGCGTAAGAGCATTTACAAGAGCTGCATCAGTCACCATGATAAAATTAATGGTAAGCTCTCTGTCATGGATGTCTGAAGCATCAGCTGTGACTGAGTACCCTGATGTATCTGCCCATTCTGTTTCAATGATAGTGGCCAATTTTCATTTTCATGTTGAAAGAATGAATTAAAGTCAAACTACCTGATCTGGCATGATATGAAGAGGTTTGGTAGTAGATTACGGTCTTCCTTTATGATTCATAGTAACTGTTTGCTACTGGAATCTGCAGCAGACATCTTGTGACTGATTAATGAAATTTTGTTTTTATGTACTGGCTTATAGAATGTTCTGGGTGTTTTGAATCTCTCAATATAGTCTGTGAATTTTATCTGTCCAATGCACTTCATAGATCTAAAGGATATACTAACTTTGCTGTCCATAATTTCATGACTGTCTAGAACATTCATATCCACCAAATCTTCATCAGAAGGGTTACCCATTTTTTTTTAATATTTTGCTAGATTCTCAAATATTTCAAGAAATATTTTCTGCACAGTTTCAGCATGATGCTTACCCTCAGATTTTGGATAAGCATCACTTCTAGTGTCAAACTCATCAATCAGATGGCTTACTTCAGGACCAATCAATGTCCCCATTTTGAGAGCATCTACATCTTCAAATAGGACTTCTCATATGAGCATCATTTTGGTCATGCTATTGTGCTATAGATATTTTGAAAAAAGGTAAAGTGGTTTTATGGAGAGGGAAATATCATTTTGTGAACTCAAGAAATGCATCTTTTTGGAGAACCTCCATGTCTCTCAAATGAATTAGAAGCCACCTGGCATAATGTACATGGTCCAGGGGAAAGAAGAAAGGAATGAGTTCCAATACACTGTCTTTGCACAATTTGATATTAGACTGCCGGCATGAGCTGATGAAATTGAACTCTGGAAGTTCTAGCTGAAACAAGATTATAAAAGTAGAATTGTGGACACTAATTTTCGTTTTCTGAACCATGACTTGGCTCAATTTTTTCTTCTGCTTCCTTGATATAGGCCATACAGGCAGCTTTGGGCAGCTGATATAAACTTCTAGCTGTCCTCTATTGGGCTAGACATGTCTTCTTCACATATGTACCAGATAAAAATTGATCTGCTGTTACAGGAGTAGTTATTTCTGCTTCTAAAAGAGCACCACTTTTTTTTTTTTTTTTCAAGAGATCACTGAGAATTTTGAATGCTGCCATCTCTAAATCCAGCCATCCAAACACGATAACCATATCACCATACAGCAATAGTTATTCCCATTGGATTTGCTCGGCAATTGCAAGCAGTAAGCAGTGCCTTGTGGCTGATCAACTAGAACTGGGGTTTGGCCATGATTGGGAAAATGTGTGGCTGCTCTTACAATATCTATGGCATGTTTCAGCATTGCAAATGAATGAGCTGCCTCTCATAAAATAGGCAACATTGATGACAAACTTATTTTAAAGGGGACCTATCGTTTCTGAAAAGCATAATGCGTGGTACCTTCAAAATATGGACGCAGCATTTTCACTTTTGTCCGACAGACAAACTTTCTTAAGCTTTTCATACTCCCTTCATCCACTGGATGAATGGGGTGGGGGAGTATCATATTTAAAGTGAACAGCAGGTAGATTCATGTTATATCTAGGAATAGAAGCTTTTTTTTCTATTTTGTTCCACTTTGGTTGATTAGGGACAAGTTTCTGTCATCGTTTTCATCGGCATATGCCTGTCCCAAGGAAGGATGTTTGTGGTGTTTTGCCACTTGCATTATGGTCCAGATTGTCAATAGC
Source organism: Palaemon carinicauda (assembly GCF_036898095.1). Lineage (NCBI taxonomy): Eukaryota > Metazoa > Arthropoda > Malacostraca > Decapoda > Palaemonidae > Palaemon > Palaemon carinicauda. Next base: position 104,658,837 of record NC_090732.1, read on the forward strand.
ACAAGTTTTAAAAAGCCCTTTTACTAGTGTAGTGGGAAAAACTACAAGTGTTTCTCCTAACCCTTTAGTCAATTATAGAACCCTATGAAGCTGATGTTGATTCCATATCGATGAAATTCATAAGTTAATTGATGCTTTCTTGTTTTTCCAAAATCCAGGAGACCAAGGTATATTGAAAACTGAAGTTCTCTTGATTTTTAATGCCTGATAAATGTTGGAGTCTTTGACAATTGAAGAGCAAAAGTTTTTCTTAAACTAGATAAGTAGAGGGTGATCCATATTTAAGGTGGGAGTTTATATCACCACCGTTTTGCAGCGCACTTAAAAATTCCAACACACTTGGTGGTACAGATTCTCTTCTAGCGTTTACTGGTAAGGCTTCGTCAAATTCTTTCTCAAGTTCAAGCATCTGCTTCCTCATTTGATATCTTGGCTGCTTTGGCTATGATTAGTGCATCATTGTAGACATAAGCTATGCTGTGGCTAATGTGTCTCCCACTTTCCTCTTTTCAGGCAAGCCAAATCATTCTACCCTTTTTTAAAAGAGGCCAACTGGGATACGAGGAAGTATCTGTTATTTTAACTGTGTTTGGTACATAATGGAAACATCCACATTCATCTGTTCCAGCCTTTGCTTGTAAAAATCATAAAGTTTCACCATCGTAAAATAGCAGTACTTATCTGTTCTCAATTGCTTGTCTCATATGTACATCTCAAGCTCAGCATTTTCTGGGAATTTAGCCAGGCTCTTTCATTGCTCTACACGTCTGTCAGACAAGATGGGTGACATGTATGATCCTGGGAAACAACATCTCCAGTACTAAGCTTTACCAGTAGTTTAGCACATATTTGGTTGATGGTCCATCATTGCAGTTTTTCGTGTAAAGGCAATGTCATGGCCAATTGTAAATCTTTGATTGGTGTTGGTTTGCCACAAATAAATCAGCTTCATTCTTTCTCAGCATTAGATTCTTCTGCATCTTCTTCACCAGCCTCTTAGCTACTGCGTGTGAATTTTGTTGGGACATCAGCTTCTTTTTTCTTGCACAGTGCCTTCCTTTTCATTTCTAGTTTTGTGCTTTTGAACTTCAGCATGCACAATTCATGAAATATAGCTTTTATATTTTCAAAGAACTACAGAATTCCATCATCTTCATCAAGTCTTTTGGGATGAAATGGTATAGGCATTGCATTTAACTTAAAAAATTCAGGAATGTTTGCAGCAAGCCATCATCAGACGTATCCACAAGTTTTTCACGTGTGTTCCCTTAGCAAAGGCAACACAGCTTCCAGTTAGTCAAACCATCTCCCTTCAGGTAACACCTTGACTTCCAAGATTGTGATACAATTTCTTTTGTTTTACAGGTTAAGGGTTTATCCATTTACCCCCTACGCAACACGTATAGACTTTCTGACATGGATACATCAAGGCTCAGATATGTCATAATCCTAACTCTAGCCTGATCATTCATCCAATGCTATAATTCCCGTCATATCTTCATATCATTTAGAAGACTAAAGCCCCATTTTTCTTAGCTCGAGTCTCCTGTGCTGGCGCATCCTATCAATTGAAGTGTGGCAGATTAATTTGGAACTGAGGCTAGTTAACACAGCATTTGAGAATCTAATGATAAATGTCTACCATTTTCTAGCACTGCACCCCATGGTGAATCTCACAGTTATGTTGTTAATCAGTGTGTTCTGATAGTGAACTGGCACTACACTATTACACTGCTACATTGAGCTAATTATTTCATTCTTTTTTTTTTTTTTCAAAATGAGGATGAAAATTATATAAGTGGGTCGTAATTGAATTCTGACCTACAATGAATAAGCTGATTAAGCAGAAATTACCCCTAATTCTTGTATTACCTGGCATTTTACCTCGTATCAGAACTTAAACACCAATTTTTGGCTTTTTGGCGGACCTTTTGAATATAGTGACAGCTATCATGGATATATCTAGACAGTAAACTATGTATCTAAGTATGTAAAGTCTTGATTTCAATATTTTAACATGAACTTGGAGTGACTAAGGAATTTGAACATGATTAACCATTTGAATATTAATATTCATATATCCACAAAAAGTAATTTTGAAAACCTGCCGGCCGTCTAGGAAAATGGCAACTAAAGGTCAAGAAGACTCCTTGTAACAAATTTTATGCTAGTATCACAATGCAGTTTTCCCTATTATTTTGAAGTTACCCACTCCATTATAAAAGTGTAATATAATGGAAATTTTTCTTTTTCTTTTCATTATTATCATAATTTTTATCAATATTAGCCACGTTACAACCGTAAGTGAGAAAACAGAATACCACAAGCACAAGGGATTCAACAATGAAAGCAGCTGAGTTTTGAAAGAAAATAGAGAAATAATGAATAGTCTATATATGAGAAATAATAAAATATAAAGGAAAGTATTAAGGCTAGAATCATAAAAGAAAAAGATGGCATAATATTTCCTAATATAATAATTGTGCCTTTGTCTTTGTCATGTCTAGTGTCAGCGATTTCGGTCAGTATGGTTTTTTATCTAGCAAGAAAGTCCTTTACACATCATTTCCGGATTATTGCAACTCTGCAAACTTCGAATTGTTTGAGTAGAAAACAACAACAGAAAATTGAGCAAAAATGTGCGTTACATTGCTATAAAAAAGGGTGAAAATATCACCATAAATCTGAGTCATCCATTTAGTTTATCCGTGACATAGTAATTAATCTTTCAAATTAGAATAAGAAACGAACATATACAATTTTTCTCAAACACAGAATGAGTAAAATGTTTTAATTTCAATTAAGTATGACGATTATTGCGTTGAATGATTAGTATGGGGAAGCATGTAATGTGTCCTAACTTTTATTTAATCATATTTTCTCTTATATGTATGAGGATATACTGTATACTGAAGACACGCACATATTATACAGTTTATATGGATATATATATATATATATATATATATATATATATATATATATATATACATATATATATATATATATATATATATATATATATATATATATATATATATATATGTATATATATATATATATATATATATATATATATATATATATATATATATATATATATATATATATACTGTATATACATACAGTACATACATATATGCTTACATGCATATGTATATATATATATATATATATATATATATATATATATATATATATATATATATATATATATATATTCATACATATATACATACAGTACATACATATATGCTTACATGCATATGTATATATATATATATATATATATATGTATATATATATATGTATATATATATATATATATATATATATATATATATATATATATATATATATATATATATATATATACTGTATATATGTATATATATATAGATATATATATATATATATATATATATATACATATATATATATATATATACATACTGTATATATATATATATATATATATATATATATATATATATATATATATATATATATATACTGTATTTATATATTTCTTTTTATAAATTCACACGTGACATTTCTTTACTTACAACTATCAAGTACTAAATGCTGTAATTGCAGTATTGATTTGTATTTTTGAAGGGAAGGGAACATCTTACAGCCTTTAGGAAACACTAATAAAAAGGGATATACCATGACTCTGATTCGAACCTATGAATCTTGGGTTTGATTGACAAGTGATGGGTGAATGGTTGCCTCTGTCATTTCTGTATCGAATCCTCCTTAAAGCCCTTGTACGAATCCTCGTTATGGAAATTATAATGTTATGTATAATCTATAATGGATGGTAATTCCTTTTCAAGATAAAGTACTTTCCATTTTAAAAGATATTTGTGACTGATTATTTTATCTACATATAGTAATATATATTTTCTATTTTCAAATAAACCACAAATATCTCTCAATATAGAATTTGCTCTACCATAGGAACTCTCAGCCATCTTGAAATTCCTTTAATGATCGATATATCTGCCCGGTCAAAGACTCGAATCTATGACCGATAGAAATAAGGGTAAACATTAGACTTTAACCTGTGACTGGAATAAAGGAGGGGTGAAATCGATGACGAGCTCCCAAATAACTAACTTTTAACAGCAAAGAGCATAGGTATTTGTAGGTCCCCCAAAGTGTTACATATGGTGACATTGTATGTGGATATTCAGCTGCTTTTGTCAATAAGATTGATATTGGCATAAAAATTGGCAATATAATAATGGAAATGAAAATAGAGTTGAAATTATTCATTGGTTCCTGTCACTTAAAGTTGACTAGAGTCAGAGGGCAAATATTGTACGTGCTGCGTAGAAGAAAACTGGGAGAGTACATTGTCCTTTATTTGCATGTTCATTGTATGCAGCACTTGCATCACTTGGTTCCCCTTGAAGCAGGCATGCATGTAAAAGAGAGTAGCATGCCCTAGAGAGTAATACTGTTGGATAAGCAGTTTTTGGCTGTCCATGGTAATCCAACCTTCTTTTCCACGAATGTTGAAGACGGAAGCCTTAGGCGTACAATGGATGACGTGGAATTGATCCTTATGTAGGGGTGTAAGAGGCGGCTTGTAAGCATTGGTGTGCACGAAGTCGTATTTTGTGGTGTGTATAGATCATTTGGTATGCACTGCTTTGCTATGGGCTTGTAAGTCTCATGACAGGTCGTAAATTTCCCACAATTGGCTACCACCAGATAGACATCAGCCTGTTTAGAATAACTAGGTCGCAGCCTTAAGAGGGAATGTGTATATTAAATCCTGAATCCTGAATCATTAAAAAAAAGAGATTCGCTAATGGGGAGACCACAGCAACCGGTGATGACCTACTTGCATGTTATTTTACCATTGACATCCAGTAACACATTTCTTAGCAGCAGGCCCAAATCTGGACCGGTAGTAGCACAGCTGATGGCCAAGGGTATCCTCCACTGGCTGCTGAGGGCGTTGGTTGGTGTGTGATAGTTCATTGGAATAGTCGGGTAGTGGGTAGATTTATTACTGCTAAGGAATGTCAAGAGGTAGGTATGGACATTCAATAGGATTCATCTCAGTTTCAGTTGGCGTTAAATGAGCTTCAACAACCATACGAGGAAGACCTAAAGAAAATAGTAAGATTATTTTTATTTTGTGAAAAAATTTAGAAAAGAAAAAAGAAGTAATAAATCTGATGTGGAGGAAAAGACAAAGCAGTATAAGACGATAATCTTTGGAGGCGCCGTTGCAAAGGCTATACCACGCCCCTGAACCTGAACCAGAACCTAAACCTGGAGTTATTGATACAGTTCTTCTATGGTGGGGAAGTGGCTGTCTTTAAATAAGGAGGTTGACTCTAATCATCAGATCCTTTATGGAAAGGGCATTGACACTGGGAAGAGTAGATCATACAGACTCTGGCAGATGTTATACCCGTAGGGCATGAAGTAGGTTCACTTCATAAAGAGAAACATCTAGAGCAAACTGAAGGCGAGGTATACTGTTCATTTCTCTGTGGGCCATTGATGCCTTTTGATCCCACAATGATTGATGAGAGAGCTGAAAAACCTTGGCTAAAAGGGCAGCTTATGACGTTGAGTGCTGCTTCAGGCTATATAACTTGAGGGCATTGTATTGTATGTGGAAGTTTCTTTTCTTGCAAAGTCAATTAGTGATTTCTTGGAAGGTGCCATCGTGGATCACAGGTACCAAGTAGTCTGCTTTGCTAATTGAGTTAGTCACGATCTTCATGTAGAACTGAACCTTGGCATTGTAAAAACAGGTAAATACATCTCTACTGCTGAAGGGCTGGATTTTCACTGAGGCAGCATGGACAGAGGAGTTGAGGTCGCTGCAGGATATGAAAGATGAAGTGGTGAGCTGGGAGGCGGTCTGGGGGTTCGAGGCACTCCATAGGTCATCGGTGTCACTGGAGTGACGGAGGTATGAAATCAATGATAAGCTTCTGAATAACTAACTTCATTTAGCAAATAACACAGGTATTTAAAGGCCCTTAAAAGGGTTACATAAGGTTGGCAGTTGTATATATACAGTATATTAAGCAGCTTTTGTCAATAACGTTGACAATGGCATAAAAGTTAAATTTAGAATGTGTTACATTCAATTACTTTTGTCATTCGAGTTGATTAGAGTCAAAGGGTGATTGTTGTGAGCACTATGAAGAAAATGGAGAAAGGTCTTTATTCTTTACCTTCGCCAAGATTATGTTTTGATAGGCATGTATTTTGTATGTCTGTGTGTGTGATTGTGATTGTCATAACTCAAAAACTATTTGACCGAATCTCATGAAATTTGGAGGAATGTTTGGCCATGATCCAAGGACAATTTTTCTAGATTTTGGGAGTGATTGAGTCAAAGGTCAAGGTCATACTATATACACATGACATGTGGTTTGGCCTAGAAAACAAGCTTGTTGCATATGCAGATGATGCTACTCTCTTTGCATCAATTCCATCCCCTGAATGTAGATCTAGGGTTGGTGAATCCCTTAATAGAGATTTAGCTAGAATTAGTGCATGGTGCAAATTATGGGGTATGAAGTTGAATCCTAACAAAACTCAAAGTATGATTGTAAGTAGGTCAAGGACGGTGGTTCCTCAACATCCGGATCTCAGTATTGATAATGTTTCTTTAAATATGTATGACTCTTTCAAAATTTTAGGTGTGATTCTCGACAGTAAATTTACTTTTGAGAAACATATAAGGTCTGTGTCTTCTTCAATTTCACAAAAAATAGGCTTATTGAGAAAGTCTTTCAAGAATTTCGGTGATCAACCTATTCTGAAGAAGTGTTTTAATTCTTTCATTCTACCTTGTTTTGAGTATTGTTCTCCTGTCTGGTCTTCAGCTGCTGATTCTCATCTTAATTTGTTGGACAGAAACTTACGGTCTATTAAATTTCTTATTCCTGATCTAGATATTAATCTCTGGCACCGTCGTTCAATTAGTTCATTATGTATGTTGCATAAGATTTTTCACAACTCTGACCATCATTTACATTCAGATCTCCCTGGACAATTTTATCCTGTTCGTAATACTAGGCAGGCAGTTAATTCTAATAGCCAGGCCTTCTCCATCACGAGGCTCAATACTACGCAGTACTCTAGAAGTTTTATTCCAGCTGTGACCAAGTTGTGGAATGATCTTCCTAATCGGGTGGTTGAATCAGTAAAACTTCAAAAGTTCAAAGTAGGAGCAAATGCTTTTTTGTTGACCAGGCAGACATAGTCTTTCTATAGTTTATTTATGACATATTTGTTTTTGATGTTGTTGATAGTTTATTATATGACATGTCTGTTTTGACGTTGTTTCTTATTTTAGAATGATTTATTGTTAATTTGTTCTCTTCATTTATATATTTCCTTATTTCCTTTCCTCACTGAGCTATTTTTCCCTGTTGGAGCCCCTGGGCTTATAGCATCTTGCTTTTCCAACTAGGGTTGTAGCTTGGATAGTAATAATAATAATAATAATAAAAGGTCAAAAACACCTTTTTGCTTTATTGTAGTCAATTGTTATCCGACTTTCATGAAACAAGAAACAACATGAGCAAAATTCAATTGCCTATCTTGTAATTTGAAAGTAATTAGGTCAAAGGTTATGGTCAAGGTAAAAAAGTTTTTTGTTATAGAGTGATATATTTTTGTCAGATTTGCATGAAACTGTTGCCAAAATGTGCACAATTGAATTACCTATCTTTTGATATACAATATGATCAAGGTCAAGGTGAGAACAGGGTCAAAATATCTTTATGCTACTATATTGGGTGCAAATATCATGTAATTTGGTGGGATGATTAGCCATGATCCAAGGACAATTGGATTAGAGTTTGGGAGTAATTGGGTCAAAAGTGAAGGACAAGGTCATGAAAAGATAAAAAAACGTCTTTTTGCAATATCATGGCCAATATTTATCTAATTTGCATGAGACTAGTGTCAAAATGTGCATAGTTCAATTGTCTATCTTGTGATATACAGCATGATATAGTGATGCCATTAATCTTGTTTGGGGTCAAAGGTCAATGTGGTTTATGAACTTGCTGAAAGTGCTGGTTTTGTCATTACTTTTAGGTCTTTCTGACAAATTTAGATGTTTTGAGATCAAATACCCACATCATTAATTTTCTTGGTGACAAAGTTGGTGGTGGCGAAGGTATGCGCTCTACCGAGTGCCCGTTTTAGTTTTATGTATGTATGTATGTTGCTTGCTCCACATACATTATAAGCCTCTCAGACCAATATGGAAAATTCCTTTAATTTAATATATCCCTTTCCAACCAAGAACTCGAACTTATGACCGATGGTTATAAGGGGAAACATTAGACTCTAGCTTACTCTGCTAAAGACTAATGTTTACCTTTGTTTTTATCAGTCTTAGATTCGAGCCTCCGCACGGCCAGAAATATTTATTAACTCTTCGACGCTTAAGCCCATACAAAAGTACAGCGCATATGGCCTTTGCCGAAAAATTATGTTTGTGAACAATATTTTTTGTGTGTGTGTGTTTTTTTTTTTTTTTTTTTTTAAATCGTTACGTCCAAACTATAACAGATTAAGGCTTCTGGCTTATTGCATTATATTGGCAAAAAATTGAGCATTCTAGTAATTAACAAAAAATCATCATTGAAATTCTAAAAAATAATAAAAAAAAAAAAATGCGTGATGAACGTGAAATTAAAAAAAATCGTAAATAGGTTTTTTTTTTTCTTTTTAAATTCATGAAAAATACAACAGTCATGTTTGAGGGTTTTTTCTAGTACCCAAATTATAGATCTTTCACGTGGATGCAACCTCTTTCCAAGAAATGTATTAGTAAGTGAGGTGTAATTTAATATTAGTTTTTTTTTTTTTCGGAACGAGAATTACAGATTTTCCGACCTACTTATGTTGACATTTTTCATTGTTACAAGTAACAAGTAAAGATGAAGAAAAATTAAAGATACCATTGTAAAACTGATTAAATTTTCAATAAAATGAATGAATAGTAAATAAAAACTATATGTATTGCCGGAAAAATATTGAGCAATAACCATTAGAAAAACGGAGTAAGTTTTGAAATGTTGTTGTACGTGTTTTCACGTTTTTTTTTTTTTTTTTTTTTTTTTTTTTTTTTTTTTTTTTTTTATAAAAGCGTTAATAATCTTATGTTATTTTATATATAACATAAAATATAAAGAATGAGGTTTCAAGTGATATACGAGACATACATATAGGAGGTATTTTCATAAGCACAAACCCGTACGAGAGCGTAAATTGGCATAAAAAAAAAGAATGCTATAAAGCGTCCACGTTGGGAACAAAGCACATAAAAAATTAGTCTTTTTTTTTCTCGAAAAGCAAAGAACAAATCATTCACTATTATAGTTCTTACAATGACTGTGCATGGCAGCAAACGCAAAATAAAGATACACACATATACTTAAAGCCATACAAAAGTAGGTCACGTTGGACACAATTTATTTTCTGTTCTTAATATTTACTGTGCAACCTCGTCTTATCGTTTATGACACAGTTGAAATGAAATAATCATGAATTCAGGAAATGTTACGGCAAAACAAGATGCACAAAATACACTGAATAAGTATACACCATATAAAAGGACAAAGAATGGGGCTTCTAATAGAGTACGAGGCATGTATATTGCAGTTATTTACATACGCACAAACCTGCCTAGAATTTTGTTTCCACGAGAGCGTAAATTGGCATACAAAGAAAAGCAAAGCTATAAAAAGTCCACGTGGGGTTAAAGGTACATAAAAAACGTTTTTTTTTTTTTTTTTCTTTTTCCAGGTAAAAAAATAATTCGCTATCAGAGTTCTTACAATGACTGTGCATGCAAACAAACGCAAAATAAATTATTTGTAAGAAAAAATACAACCATATATACACAAAGTCAAATAAAAAAGTAGGTCATGTGGGTCACAAAGACCAGGCAAACGGGGTCATTTCCCCACAGACATCACGAAATTAATTTATTTTCTGTTCTTTATATATACTGTACAATGTCTTCTTATCATATATAACGCAGTTGAAATAGAATTATTAATAGATTCAGGGAGTATTACGGCAAAATAAGATGCAAAAATTACATTGAAAAAATATGTCACATTGGAGATCAGCATAGGCTTGCCGCACATGCCCTGCTACTACCCATTTTCTTCTAGGCTTCACACGTCCCTCAATCATCTGCCCAATCGTGGTGTGAGTATGGTTTTCCTTGAGTAACGGGCGTAATTACGCCGAATTTTCCCTTAAAATAAGTTACATGTGACGCGCAATCTACGTCTTAGGATCACTTACGGCAAAAAATATTTTCACGCGTCATTGCGTCATCCGATCTCCAGAGTATTGAAGGAATTTTCCTACAGGTTAGAGATCTCATGTCACAGGGAATTCTATTCGATATATATATATATATATATATATATATATATATATATATATATATATATATATATATATATATATATATATATATCCCATTAATTCCCAACTTTTGTATATTTTTAATTTCTGGATTTTTTTGCAAAATAATATGTATTTTAGAGTCAAGGATACATATCAAGTAAAAAGAAAAAAATCTATTTCTAATAGTAAGCTTACAATAAGCCTCCTCATATGAGGACGCTGGGACAATGGGGTATAAAATCAAGTTTTCAAGCTGTCCTCGAATGAGGACATTAGGACAATAGGTTTTATGTTTATATTTGCTAAATAAAGTATTATCTTTTCATATAAAGATAAACAGTTACATATTATCAATTTCACTTAAATTCTGTGAATTTTCACCTAAGTTCCACCTGAAAAAGGTAAACCAAATGTACTTTTTTTTATTATTATACCTGACAAAATTATTTTTTTTATGATAGGAGCTGAAACATTCGATACAAAGAGTCACATTGCATTTTGAACAAAAGGTTCTTAGTTTTGCTGTACATGGTTTGTTCATACACCTCTGCCGATTGTTGCGCTTTTCAACAATATGGTCTTTACCATCATAACGGACATCAGCAAAATTTGTGCGTGATTGTAAGGTACCACAGGTTCTTCCTACTAACCCTTCCATGCAAGCAAATTTCAGATAAGCTACAGAAATTATCCTTTTGAAATCTAATAGACTCATCTGTGTGATACCATGTTCTTGGTGCAGCAATTTATAAATGATCCATGAGTTCACAACTGCTATATTTAACATTCTAATGAATAAAGGCCAATACCATTTCTTTCCTCGAATAGAAACAGAATATTTCCCTACTAACCAATCATGCAGATCTACAACCCCCATACATTTATTATAGTTGAAAATTGCATTTGGTTGAGGAACGCTTCCTTTTGACTTTGATGTTTTAATCCAACGTTGGACATTTGGAAGGGGTTCTAGAGTGTCGTAATTAGTTCCAACAGTAACACATTTGTTATCTAGCCACTTTACCAGCAGTAATTCTTTATTAGTGTCAAACCTGTAGTCATATGAGTCTCTTGTTTCTTTTTTCATATCATTTGTTGATTTCAATGTACAGTTCTTCAAACGATTTTCTCCGAGTGT
>NC_090732.1:104672902-104675402 GCF_036898095.1 Palaemon carinicauda
AATTTTTTTGAATTAACGTGGTAATTATGAATCACAATTTGGTGAAAGAGTTTGCCTACAAGAAGTTTAGTTTTATACAAACTTTCATGTTGAAATTTTCTTCTCTTTACATGTCTACATTTCAAACTATCTCCAAAATGTATCAGAAATCGTATCTCTTTTTAAAAAAATTTGCATATCAAAAAAAAAAAAAAAAAAAATAGTAAAGAAATTAACGTAAGTTAGCAAAGCAATTATTAAAATCCTTACATGAAGAACAAGGCAAGCATTATTCCATCTTTAAAAAGAGACATGCCAGCTTGTTCAACATAAAAACATTTGCTGCAAGTTTGAACTTTTGAAGTTTACCGATTCAACTACCTGATTAGGAAGATCATGCCACAACTTGGTCACAGCTGGAATAAAACTTCTAGAATACTGTGTAGTATTAAGCCCCTATGGTGGAGAAGTCATGCTGATAAGAATTAATTGAATACCTAGTATCCCGAACAGGATGGTACTATCCGGGACGATATGATTGTAGAAGATGGTCAGAATTATGAAAAATCATATGCAACATGCATAACGAACTAATTGAAAGACATTGCCAGATATTAATATCTAGATCAAGAATAAGAAATTTGATCGATCGAAAGTTCCTGACCAACAAATTAAGATGAAAATCAGCATTTGGACACCAGACAGGAGAACTATACTCATGACAAGGTAGAATGAAATAATCAAAACACTTCTTCAGAGTCGATTGATCACTGATAATCTTACTAGACTTTCTCACTATGCTATTTTTTTGTGAAATTGAAGAAGAGACAAATCGAATGTGTTTCTCAAAAGTAAATTTTTTGTCGAGAATCACACCTAAAATTCTAAAAGAGTCATACAAAGTTAATGAAACATTATCACTGCTGAGATCCAGATGATGAGGAGCCACTGTCCTCGACCTACTTATAATTATACTCTGAGTTTTATAAGGATTCAACTTCATGCCCCATAATTTGCACCATGTACTAATTTTAGCTAGACCTCTATTAAGGGATTCAGCAACCTCAGATCTACATTCAGGAGATGGAATTGATGTAAAGAGAGTAACATCATCTGGATATGGAACGAGCTTGTTTTCTATGCCAAACCACATGTGTATGTGCATACAGTATGAAGAGTAATTGGGCAAGAATAATGCACTGAGGAAGACCAGACATCACATTCCTATACTCACTGTGGTGATCATCAACACTAACTCGTTGCGATATATTACTTAAAAATTCAATAATGCTGCTAAGATGAGACCAACCCACTCCCAACTTATGAATTTGAAAACAAATTAACTCAGTCAAAGTACCCAATAAAATCAAGGCCAATCATACGAACTATCAGACCACATTCAGAGGATTTCTGCACATCATTGGAGAGTGTATGGAGGACATCACATGCTCCAAGGCCTTTACAAAAGCCAAATTGCAAACTATGTAACAGATGATTACCTTCAGCAAACCCATTAAGACGTTTTACATAAAAACTTTCAAAAACTTTAGATGATATGGGAGTTATGGGAATTGGCCGTAATCAGCTGGATTTTAGATACCATAAACGCATCTACATAATGGCGTAACTTTAACAATTCTCCAACAAGTGCTAAAAGAACCTCTTCTTGCTAAACTGCAGTAAACAACAGATAACATTGGAGCTAAGAAATCTGCAGTCTTTATAAGAAGCATGGGAAAAATACCATTTGGGTCTACACCTTCATAAGCATTAAGGTCCAGCAAGAGAGCTTTCATTTCACGAGATCACAAAGCTAAACTAGTTAGTTTAGCCTCAGGAAAACAGGAATAAGGAAGATCAAGTTTCTCAAGCACATCAGGTAAAAGGGTTGCCTTTTCCTTTGAACAGTGAGGGATAGGGCCATATGGTTTAAGTAAAGGAGGAATTGTTGCGTCTACACCCAAGAGTGCCGATATAATGGTAGCTCATTACTATGTTCCTGTACCATAAACGGTTTCGCTTATGGGTAAATTGTATTCCTTTATATTTGAAGAATAAACTCTCTAAGAAAATCCTCTAAGGTAAGTATAGCTATTCCAAGACAAATCTGAACTGTTACTCTTCTAAAGATGTTAGGCCTACTGCTTCTCCAAATAAGCACGTCTACAATCATCATTGAACCATGGTTTGTCTTTCACTCGAGAAGGGATACACCTATCAATTATGTTGACTAGATTCTCCTTCAAAGGAACAACAGGCTCAACACTTTTATAAAATTGTGACCAATTCAAGCCTAAAAACCAAAAATATTCTTATATTAGAACCGAGTTAATAGTTACAATCTTCAATAAGTTTAACATTCAAATAACTCATTAAGCGATTAGTACATATTCATTTATGGCGGGTGACGATGTCCAAGGTAGTCCTAAGATAAGGAAGCCCAAGAGAGAAGAAAAAATGATCGAACGTTGCATATCCAGTACATAATCCAGCTTAAGAATTGTAGGAGTTTCAATCAGTG
>NC_090732.1:104677902-104687902 GCF_036898095.1 Palaemon carinicauda
AATCCTGGCGCCATCTGCATTCCTTTTTGCATAGCTTAACAACTCGGTGTTTTTTCCTGTGTTTCTCGCAAATCTTGGATTTATTCAGCTTTTCATGGCTTCTCCAACTGCGTTGGCCTCTGATAAGTTGAGTACCATTTCTTTTATGTATAAATGTAGGCTCTTGGCATATTTTAAAGTGATTGATAGTATTGATCTTTGTTACAAGAGCCGTTGCCTACCGGAGGCGTCATGGACGCTGTCGCTCGCTAGGTATGAGTTTTAGTTAGCCAGAGCGACATTCCCGGATGTTTTGCTTTAATAAATTTTAGCTATTTAGTGTTACATAGGATTTCCTTTCGTGCTTTTAGTATTATTTTGGCAAAGTATTCGCCAACTCTGGCCTACGCTAGGCCATGTAGCCTAGTCGTTTGGTCCTAGTACTTCCTGCATGATTTTGGTTTTCCGAGTGATTTAAAATTTTATTGAAGCAATAGGCTGTTTTTTATACATTTAAGATTATGTTGAATATTTCCAAGATAGTATACGAGTGAGTTTCGGTGATTTAGGTAATCGATTCTCTTGGTGCCTAGGCTAAGTTGCTTATGGAGCCTTAGTATACTTTCTCATACTCCCCGGTTGCTTTCTTTTCTTCGGAGAAGGTATGCAACCCTTTTCCCTCTGTTTAAGCCTTGGGCTTAACTCTAAGTGGTTTATCTGAATTAACTTTCGATAAAACTATACTGGGGTGTTACTGTACCTCCCTGTTCCAGTAAGTCTGGTTTCAGAGAGGGACAGAACATCAGAGTTTTTAGTCTGAGTCTGTGTTTGTCTGGCTTGAGGTAGAGTCTCCCTCGCTGGCCTGACACAGACATAGGAGGCTTAGCCTCCTTAGGTCACTGCCGAAGGTTTCTGTACGAGATGATTCCTTCTTTTGTGATCTAGCAGACTAGTCCTTGTTGCTGTTCTCGGTGGGAGGATAAGATCCTTTCCCTGGGAGTAGCAACACCTTCCTTGCTTTGGTTCATTGGGAGCTGGCAAGTATTGCTGGCCTCCCTCCTTGGATCTCCCTTAGGCTAAGATGAGTTTTCTTGGTTGCGGGTGATCCTTCACTAAAGCAAGGTAGGTAGGACCCTCTTTTGTCCCTTCCCCCTCTATCTCCGTAATGGCCTAGCCATTACAGTACTGTACGTCATTCTACATCTGGACCTAGGATAGGTTAGGATGTGGAATTGACTCAGTCCCTTGCCGGCCGGCAGAGTCTGCCGGCCGGCAAGGGTCTTCTGCTTTGAGTGCTGCCCGGACCTCCCTTGGTCCCTCATCCATGCCTGCCTGCAGAGCCAGATGGTATTGGTCAGGAAGCCTGAATTAGATTCTCCCCTTCCTTATATGCACTCTTTCGGATTGCCGGGCTTGGAGGTAGTTTACGCTCCTATCCCGGCGTCCATTCTGTTTTCTTCTAGTGCTGCACCTGACCCGGCTGCCGGCCTATGAGGCCGGCAGCCGGGCAGTTGTAGTCCTCTGGTTCTTTTGCTGCTGGCCGGCATTGGTTGTTTACCTTTGCCGGCCGGCTATTGTCAGCCCTTGTCTGCCGGTCGCTATGAGCAGTGGCCGGCAGCCGGGTACTACCTTGTGTAGTACGACATTGGCTGTTGCCGGCCGGCAGATGCATTTGAACCAGCGTTCTGCCGCCTTATAGCTGTTAAGTAGTATACTTTAAAGCTAGTTATGGTGTGTGCCGGCCGGCACATTACCTTCTATACTGTACCAGTATTCTTCAGTATAACATATACTGTAGGAAGAAAACTATAGTATAAGTTTTGGTACAGCACTGTGTGTTCTAACACTTTTGTGTTGTCTTACACAGCCCTTTGGTGTTGCCTTACAGATAAGAAAGTGAGTTCTTTCTTGTCTATTATCCGGGATTTTAAAATCATTGCTTAGGTGTGAGCTACACCTGTTTCCTCTGGAAACTTTTCATTGGTTACTCTAGAAGAGATTAACCATACGATTTTATTATCTGGAAGGCTGCTACAATTGGTTGTGCGGGGAAACACAAGTGTGTGTCTTTCCTTTCTGATTTGTTATGCTAACTGTGCATATCCAGTGATACGTAGTTCACTTGATACTCATGGAAATTTCTTCTCTTTGCAGGAGGTACGTCCGAAGTGCGGAAGTGCTTTCTGCAACGTGAGAACTTCTGCGGACATGGATTATGTAGGAGGCACGCAGCATGCGCTGTCTCCAAGGGTGATCTCCGGTATTGGGACCCACAGGTATGTACCGTGTGCTCTAACCTGATTACTGAGGCTTTTGATTCCCCTAGGACAGCGGAATCAAGGGATATAGCAAGGGGGAAGCTTCGCACCTGGGTAAGGGGCTTCCAGAAGAACACCTCTGGACCTTATCTTCCAAGTGAGAAGATGAGGGCTTACCTTTTCCCTAGGGCATCAGCTGATGCAGTGATTCCCCAGCCTCAAGAGGAGATCCCCCTAGTTCAGATCCAGGTGGATGCTGAAGTGGCGGTCGCCGTGCAAGACATCCAGTTGGACGACAGGATGTCAGACGTGTCCGAGCGTCTGGAGGAGGACCTCCTGGTAGGAGGCCAGGATGAAGATCAAGCCCCAGACATTGTAGAGGAAGAAGCCAACGAGGTGTAGGCTGCTCCGGTTCTGATCCCTGAACCTATTCCCTCAACATCGTCCGCTCTCCCAGTAGAGCTGGGACAGGCCCTCTCCTCCATTGTTGGAATGATCCAACAAATGCAGAAGGAGAATATGGAGAAGGTGGCTGCAATGGAACTGCAGATGCAGAAGCTTGCAGCATCACGTGGGCCCCAGAAAAGGCTCAATATGAAAGACCTTTCCTTGTACTCAGATGCTAACCCGTGGAGATATGCTGAGCACATGCCGATGACGACTGGAAAGATCGTCATGTCGGATAAGCTGGGTTCAGTTCCCCTTGAGGAAGTGGAATTCTGGCCCAGCAAAGGGTCATATCCGGACTGTTATGTCCGGTTGAGGAAGGAACCAGCTTCAAAGGAGGAGACAGAGCCGAAGGAGGTCATAGTGATGGACCATGCTAAGGCTCAAGCTTTGCTTTCATCTTCGATGAAAGAGAGGGGCTTCACGAACTCAAAAGTTGCTGCATTGAGTAAGAAGCTCCTTTCCTTTGTGTCCTCTCCTGCTAGAGCCTTCCCGTTTTTGCAGAAAGGGTTTGCGGCTGTATTAAAAGCAGTCGAGGCTGGCAAGCCTTGCCCCTCCCTGGAGGAGTGTAAACCCTTGTCGTTGGCCCTACCCATGGACCACAAGGACTGGAAGGACGTCCATCTTACCTTCTCAGTCGGGAAGTTGGAGGCTGATATTGCCGGACGTCAGTTCGGTGAGAACCTTCCTAAGCTGTCTGACTTTCTTTTGCAGAGAGAGCTCGAGACAAAAGAAAGACTGGCTGCCTCAATGTCTCTTCAGACCACTCTTGAGACGATGGCAAGTGACCCCAAGGTCCATGAAATGTTCATGGTAGTGGCCAAGATTCATCTGGCCACAGTGACGAAGGATCTTCACAGCTTCGTCAGGGCGAGGAGAGCTTGTAGGGAGTTCGTGTTCACCTCGGCTACGGTGAGGCACGAGCCAAGGAAACTAATCTCCTCCAACATTTGGGGCAAAGACCTTTTCCCTTGCGAATTGGTCAAAGAAGTTGTGGATAAGGCCGCCACGGAGAATAGAAATCTTCTCCAGAAGTGGGGCCTGTCTATCAAGAGAAAGTCTTCCCCGGATGAGGGTCCCCAACCAAAGAGGAAGACTAAAAGGACTAGGCTACCGTCTCGGCCAGCCAAGCCAGTTGAACAATAACCGCAACAGCAATTGCCGATGCCTTCAGTGCCCCAGATGGTGGCACAAACCCCGACCACTTTCCAGTGGGTACCCCAGGCCGTGTCGACGCAGTCCCCGGCATTCAACCCAACGTTCGAAGGGCAGTCAACTTCCTTTCGAGCAATGCCTAGAGGAGCAGCCAGAGGCTCGTCTAGACGCCCCTCAAGGGGATGGGGATTCAGGTTTGGTCGCGGTCAGGGAGGCAAGACCTCTGGACAACAGTCCAAATGAGATGATACCGGTAGGAGGGAGACTTCAGAATTTTCGGGATCGGTGGATCTTCGATCCCTGGGCCCACAGCCTACTCAAGAATGGACTGGGCTGGTGCTGGTACAGCACTCCACCCCCGTGCCCACGGTGTTCCAACACTCCACCCCCGTTCTGGAGGAGTACATCCAAGATTTGTTGGAGGAATATAGTGATCCGAAGGGTAAAGTCCATCGAATTCCAAGGGAGGCTGTTTTGTGTTCCCAAGAAGGACTCGGAAAAACTCAGAGTCATTCTGGACTTGTCGCCACTCAACAAGTTCATAGTGAACTGCAAGTTCAAGATGCTAACACTGCAACACATAAGGACCTTACTGCCCAAGAGGGCATATACCGTCTCCATAGACTTGTCAGACGCCTATTGGCACGTTCCAATCAACCGTCGACTCTCCCCCTACCTAGGGTTCAAGCTACAACGAAGACTCTACGCCTTCAGAGCCATGCCATTCGTGCTAAATATAGCTCCAAGGATCTTCATGAAGCTTGCGAGCGTAGCTCACAAGCAATTACGCCTAAAAGGGAATTCAGGTAATAGCCTACCTGGACGACTGGCTGGTGTGGGCAGCATCCAAGACAGAATGCTTGCAAGCTTCCATTCATGCGATCCAGTTCCTAGAGTATCTAGGCTTCAAGATCAACAGAAAAAAGTCTCGACTTTCTCCATCTCAAAGTTCCAGTGGCTGGGAATCCACTGGGACCTAATGTCAAACCGTTTCTCCATCCCGGTGAAGAAAAGGAAGGAGATAGCGGGGTCTGTCAAGAGACTTCTAGATTCCGAAAGGATATCAAGACGCGAGCAGGAAAGAGTACTGGGTTCTCTCCAGTTTGTTTCGGTGACAGACCCTGTGCTAAGAGCACAGCTAAAGGATGCAACCGGAGTTTGGAGAAGTTATGCATCAATCGCGCGAAGAGATCTGAGAAGACCAGTTCCGTTTCGTCTACGTACTCTTTCAGGCCTTGGTCCCAAGCCAGACATCTAAAGAAGTCGGCTCTTCTTCAGCCACCTCCCCCGTCGGTGACAATTCACTCAGACGCCTCGAAGGAGGGATGGGGAGGTCACTCTCATCGGAAAAAAGTCCAGGGGACTTGGTCCAAGCTATTCAAGACCTTTTTCATAAACTTTCTAGAAGCTATGGCAGTGCTCCTTACCTTAAAGAAAGTCTCCTCGCGTCACTCGATCCACATATAGTTGGGCTGGACAGCTAGTTAGTTGTGAGATGCTTGAATCGACATGGATCAAGGTCACCACCTCTCACCTCTCAACCAGGTGATGTTGGCCATCTTCCGATTGGCGGAAAAGAAGAAGTGGTACCTGTCGGCAGTTCACCTTCAAGGAGTCCGCAATGTGACAGCGGACGCTCTATCCAGGTTCACACCAATAGAGTCGGAATGGTCCCTAGACGCAGGATCATTCTCCTTCATCTTCAGTCAAGTCCCAGAACTGCAGATAGACCTCTTTGCGACGAAAGACAACAAGAAGTTGCCCCTGTACGTGTCCCCGTACGAGGACCCCTTAGCGGAAGCAGTGGACGCGATGTCCCTCGACTGGAACAGATGGTCCAGGATTTATCTGTTCCCTCCTCACAACCTTCTGTTGAGGGTCCTCAACATCTGAGATCCTTCAAGGGGGTAGCGGCAATAGTGGCCCACAAGTGACCGAACAGCGTGTGGTTCCCCCTGGCATTGGAACTACGGCTGAAGTTTCTACCGCTACCAGATCCAGTTCTGACCCAGCGAGTCCAGAAGTCTACTGTCTGCGCTTCATTACAGAAAACCCGGACCCTGCAGCTCACGATTTTCTCTCCCTAGCGGTGAGAAAGCGTTTCGGCATTTCGAAAGCCAGCATGGACTTCCTAGAGGAAAATAAGTGCAAATCTACTAGAAGGCAATAAAGTTCTGAAAGCCTGCGCTAGGCTTAGACCTTCAGCACCTCCAAAGCCCATTTCATGGTCTTTAGACAAAGTTCTTCATTTCGCTTCTCTGTTGAGCAATGAGGAGGGTGCGTTAAAGGATTTGACCCAAAAAAGTTATTTTCCTATTTGCACTCGCGTCCGGGGCCAGGGTTAGTGAGATTGTAGCCCTCTTGAGAGAGGAAGGTCGTGTTCAGTTCCTGGATGGGGGAGAACTGAACCTGTTTCCGGATCCTACGTTTCTCACCAAGAATGAGTTACCCACCAACAGGTGGGGTCCCTGGAGAATCTGCCCTCTGAAAGAAGATGCATCTCTATGTCCAGTAGAATGCCTAAAGGTCTATCTTCATAGAACTTCAGACTTCAGGGTGGTCAACTATTCAGGGGAGAAACATCAGGCTCAAATTTATCACTGAATCAACTCAGGGCGAAATCACATATTTTATTCGCAGAGCGGATCCTGACAGTACACCCGCAGGTCACGATCCGAGGAAAGTTGCTTCATCCTTAAATTTCCTTAATTGTTGGATTTTGAACATCTTCGTTCATACACTGGCTGGAAGTCTTCCAGAGTGTTATTTCGCCACTATACGAAGCAAGTGGAGCAACTAAAGAGATCTGTGGTAGCAGTGGGTTGCGTCGTTAACCCTGCTGTTTAACTCTGCGAGGAACAGTGGTTTTAATTGGGACAATTAATTCCAGGGTGAGTGTGTAGTTACATACTGTGCTACAAACTAAGTGAGGGCACTGAGGTGCCCACGTTGACTGTTCCACTTCCAAAGGTGAACCTAGCATAAGTGCAGACATGTGTGCCGAGCGTTTCTAACGCTAATGTAACTGATTAGAGCTAATGTAACTGATTAGTAATACAGACCTTCCTGACATTGATACCTCGGTATGTTAAAAGTGGCACTAATGTTTTTCTTTCAGATAAACAAGTTTCTGTTTACTATCAGACTTATGCTTAAAGTTTTGGTTATCCTCTTCTATATATATATATATATATATATATATATATATATATATATATATATATATATATATATATATATATATATATATATATATATATATATATATATATATATATATATATATATATATATATATATATATATATATATATATATATATATATGTATAGAATTGTTGTTAACCTGTCTGTTTGTTTTCTATCAATAAACTTGTTCTTGAAAACCTTGCGTCTCCTTCACCTGTGTCAATTTATTGATATAATTGAGCATTCATTCTATGTATATTTATCTGGGATAATTCTAATAGATTGTTCCTTTATGCATGCTAATGTTGCATTGGTTTATGCTTTCCCTTAGCGGGAGGATCCCACCCCATAAGGGGATGGTGGCGGATTTACAGCTTCCTCCTATGCGGATATAAACCTTTGTCCAATACAAGTATTGTGCGGAGAACTGGTTGATATTTCATATTGACGCAGTGGTTCTTTACAAACTATGCTTTACTTAATATAGGGTGAGACCACTATATTGGCTTGCCTGGTATTCATACATAGGTATATGTACTCTTCGAGACTTTTCCAGAGTCTAGTAGGACTCTTCCCTGTAGGGGGCAGGAAGCTTTAACATGGTTTATGGTTAGTTGAAAAGATGTATAACGGTAACATCTTAGGTCTCTAGGTCTAGTTGACCGGGAAAAATTACCTCTGGGGAGTACGGCACGTTCTGAGAATCCACAGATACAGTAATGCTCTGGTATACTTCCATCAGGACTACATGGCTTGAGCCCAGAAAACGGATTTTGAGCGAAGCGAAAAATCTATTTTTTGGGTGAGATGGCCATGTCGTCCTGATGGACCCGCCCTTCCCTTTCTATGAAAGGGCTGTAGGACCCCTCCCTACATACAGTATCTGTAGCACCTCGTGTATCGCTACAAGGAATACAGATGGCGCCAGGATTGGCGCCAGGCACGCTTACGAAACGGGAGAAGAGGGAGCCTTGGTAGCGGCTCCCCTTTTTCTTTCCCGTTTTCGTTTTCTTGCCAATTGACCCCTCGATGTGTTATCTCTGTTTGGGGTGCAGATTGCCATGTGGCGTGTCAAGAATACGTCCTCTGATATGTCGCGATATCCCTTTCATTAGGGATAATCGCTCCAGGAGTTAGAATTCTGGGTACCTTAAGGTAAATTCTCTGGGAATATCGCCGTAGTTGTAATATACCCTAGGAAGATACCCTATAGGAACTTCCATCAGGACGACATGGCCATCTCACCCAAAAATAGATTTTTCGCTTCGCTCAAAATCCGTTATATATACATATATATATATATATATATATATATATATATATATATATATATATATATATATATATATATATATATATTGTAAACGGGGAAATTTTACTTTTCCCTGCGCAACTTCAAATGACTGTTTGTGGTAAATCCAAAATTTGTAATTAAATTTCGGGTCACTAATAGAGACTTATGCTTTGTCAAATCATAAGAAAATTAAAATGAGGAAGTTTCCTTCAGAAACAATAGTTATGAGGGCCACTTTTATATGTTCGTAACAGAACAAAAAGAACCATCGGTCCGTCTCCCACTCGCCTGTCAAGCGCTTGGGAGTTGGGACAGCGGCAAGCTTTTTTCAAACAAAGTCATCGTCGGGAGTGGACGTGTTTGGGAAAGTTCACATTAATGTCCTTTAGATGGAATTATAAGGTAAGCATCACAGTGTTTTGAGATTTATAGACTTGAAAGGTTGTCAGGGTTGCTGTTTAAATAACAATAGCTAAATAGAGCTGTTAATATGATGAAATATAGACAGTGAAATCATACTGAGGGGTGTGCTTGTTTAACGGTGGCGTTCCCTCTGTAGGGTTTTTGTCAGCGGTCCACGAGGGGACAGAGACGGACGGTCCTTGCAGTGGGCAAGCAAACAGTTCGGTAAGTAAAGGATATTATCAAGAGGTCTTTACAATTTAATGAGGGAAAATAGAGGTCGTAAGGGGTTAGGCTAGATAAAACATGCCACAGATCGAAGAACTATTTAGTGGAATTCTCTCATGACTCTAATGATGCCTATTAATGCTTAGTGCATATTTCTTAAAGATTCGATGTATAGCAGAACCAAGGGATTCACTCGCCTAGTGTTATGAATTTTGTAATAGTTATCATACAAGAGATCTTTATTGGAAATGTTAATAAATATGTGTAATATGAAGGAAATAGTATACAAAGGAATTACAATTACTGGAATTATAGCAATAGAGTTGATCCAATAAAACATTATTGATTTTAGATGAATGTAAAATTTTTTAAATATTTTCTTTTTCTTTGATTAATTGAAGAATTGTCACTATGAATTTCTTATGTATGCAATTTTTTTCCAGTGACCATCGACTAAAAATAAAGATTGGATAATGTCGACGCATCTCAATATAAACCCACAAGAAGGATCGTTCACATATATATATATATATATATATATATATATATATATATATATATATATATATATATATATATATATATATATATATATATACATATATATTTATTTGTATATATATATATATATATATATATATATATATATATATATATATATATATATATATATATATATATATATATATACAGTATATATAATGCTTTAATTCAGTTGAATTGTGGACTATGGATAATGTAAAAATGTTATTACTACGAATAAATTATCGAGATCATTTCATTTACAGTATTTTCATCTCAGTAATATTACATTTCAGTTGCATCCAACAGGGCCAATTTTACCAGGCCTTTTTCCTTTTCCCTACAGATTTGATCATCACTAAGAGTTTTTCCAGTTGATAAGTTTAGTAATTTATACCTAATCACTTATGTGAAAATGATCTGCCTCTTTTAATACTAAAAATGACTCTGCAGTCGGTAAAGATTCAATAGGGTTGTGGTGGCCGATGCGGTAACGTCCCTGACTGGTTGAACGCCGGACTGGGGTT
>NC_090732.1:104705402-104720402 GCF_036898095.1 Palaemon carinicauda
GAAATAACATCATAAAGAGGTTTTAGCTGTTAGATTGCTCAGAAGCCCTGCTGTGGAAGAAGCTTTTGCAGACGGTAATGCACGACCGCATGAAAAAATAATGAAAAAAGTAATTGGTCTTAGTTTTATGGAATAACAAAACTGAGAAAATTTCGGTAAAACATAACTATTTCGGTAATTAATAATAATACCATCGAAACACGGAAGCCATAATCATAAAGTTAATCAGTTTAAAACCTAAAATTTATGGTAAACTTTGTTGAAAAAATATAGTGTTGTATTCGATTAGTGAAGTAACAAGAAATACAGATACTGAAACAGTCGCCGGGGGATGCCAGCCTCTTACCATTTCGGGGGATATTCCCATCTGAAGGCCTTAAGTTTCCGCAAGTCATAGCCAAAAGTCGTCTATAAATTTTATGTCATCTTTGCTAGTCTATTCATTAATTTTTGAACAAGCTTAGAATGGATCGATTCTTTTTTGTAAAGTTTAATTTCAAATATAAATTCAGTTAGTGACCTTTCTCATTCCATGTAAGAAATTTGTTCACAAACTGCTCCATTTAAGATAAGTGATAGCTGTCAGGACACGCGACACAAGCGATGCAATATTTTCTAATCTTTTCCGACCTAATAAGGTTTTAAACTGACACATCATCTGCCCTATTGAACGCTCGGTGCTAGAATATGCACAAATCAGCCAATATTCGCGCCTGGTTGGTACAAAATTGAAAAATCAAACGAGAACTAGTTTACCTGAATTCAGTTATGTCATAATATTGTTTTAGAGAAAAATGTTGAACATCTCAAGGACTGAACGAGTAACAAATGAGGAGGTATTGAGATGAGTGAATCAAGAGCGATCATCTCTAAAGATGACAAGGAGGAGGCAGATGGAATTTGTGTGACATTTAATAAAATCAAACTTTTGGGTCTTACGGGATATACAGAGAAGAGCAAGAGGCCGGCAAAGGAAAAAGTTTCTATGCCATTTACTGGAGAATGTAGATGAGAATGTAACAGCTGGAGAATTTATACAGAGAGTTAGGGACACAACAAGGTGGAGGCAATTGAAAGCACAAGTCGAAGACAGGACACCTAGAAGATGATGAAGATTATGATAACATGGTTACCAAAGGTGGAGTCGGTAGCTATAGAGATGCCATTTACCAACAACATACGAATTCGCTCCTTTCTTACGTTTTCTAAACATCTTACAATTATTCTTCTTTAACGTGATGGGTTTGTCGCTTGCTTTGAGTAAAGCATGACGCAAGTAACTTCCTTTTGATGCCTTTCCCATTAACTTCCCACAGAAATAAACGACGCAGATTTTTCTTTATTTGTCAAGGAATGTAAATCTAAAAGTAACATCTGCATAAGTATGATATTATCTGTTAGAGACCATATCATATTTTAATATATTATTGACGGAACGATATACAAGTATCAAGGCCTAATAACATACAAAACTTTACTTGATTTAAGAACATAGTACGTACCATATCTACCTTCTCCTGACCAGAACGTGAAATGATAACGTAATCATAAAAAATACACAATTCTGGGATGACATTTACTTACTTTAATGACAATAATAAACGAGAATAAATTGAACTTTATCAAACAAACATCGAGCTTAAATACCAAGACTTGCGAGCAAGAACGTCCCAAAAATTAAAACAAAATTAAACATGAGCTATTAGGCTTACACAGGTTGCTTTATTAATAGGGCAATGAAGAGTGACTGATAAGCTAAAATAGCAAAACTAATATAGTGTACAAGAGTGTATGAAACACGTGGTGTACATGGCTCCCTCCCTAAAAAGGACATACATGTGAAATAGGTCGCTCAGCTCTTGAGAAGCGTACTGTAGGAGGGTCATCTGGCAGGAGATATGCAGGTTTTAGGCAATCAATGGAGACCCAGTCTTCTTTGCCACGAATGATGATTATGAAAGCTTTTGGCATACGATGGATCATGAGCGAAGGGCCCGGGTAAGGGGGCGTTAGCGTTGGCTTGACAGTGTCCTCAGGCAGGAAAATGTGCGTTGCCGAGTGCAGATCTTTTGGCATATGTTGCTTCACTGGGGGCTTGTAAATCTGACAGCAAGGTGAAAATTTTCGCCCAACATGACAAAGGCGCTGGAGATTCTTAGAGGAATTTGTAGACGGAAAAAAATTTGGCAGGAATAACGAACGGGTCGTCATACACCTTTTCAGCTGATGTACGGTGATGCCCAGGATATTCACTAATGATGTCCACAATTGAGAGGTGAAAGTGGTACCACTGTCAAAAGTAGTATAGTCAGGGATACATAATCTCGCTATATACCCTGAGAGTAAGGCAGATGTACATGAAACAGATGTTGCCGTTTCCATGGGAATGGCTTCAGGCCAGCAAGTGGATTGATGATTATGAAAGCTTTTGGCATACGATGGATCATGAGCGAAGGGCCCGGGTAAGGGGGCGTTAGCGTTGGCTTGACAGTGTCCTCAGGCAGGAAAATGTGCGTTGCCGAGTGCAGATCTTTTGGCATATGTTGCTTCACTGGGGGCTTGTAAATCTGACAGCAAGGTGTAAATTTTCGCCCAACATGACAAAGGCGCTGGAGATTCTTAGAGGAATTTGTAGACGGAAAAAAATTTGGCAGGAATAACGAATGGGTCGTCATACACCTTTTCAGCTGATGTACGGTGATGCCCAGGATATTCACTAATGATGTCCACAATTGAGAGGTGAAAGTGGTACCACTGTCAAAAGTAGTATAGTCAGGGATACATAATCTCGCTATATACCTTGAGAGTAAGGCAGATGTACATGAAACGGATGTTGCCGTTTCCATGGGAATGGCTTCAGGCCAGCAAGTGGATTGATGATTATGAAAGCTTTTGGCATACGATGGATCATGAGCGAAGGGCCCGGGTAAGGGGGCGTTAGCGTTGGCTTGACAGTGTCCTCAGGCAGGAAAATGTGCGTTGCCGAGTGCAGATCTTTTGGCATATGTTGCTTCACTGGGGGCTTGTAAATCTGACAGCAAGGTGTAAATTTTCGCCCAACATGACAAAGGCGCTGGAGATTCTTAGAGGAATTTGTAGACGGAAAAAAATTTGGCAGGAATGACGAACGGGTCGTCATACACCTTTTCAGCTGATGTACGGTGATGCCCAGGATATTCACTAATGATGTCCACAATTGAGAGGTGAAAGTGGTACCACTGTCAAAAGTAGTATAGTCAGGGATACATAATCTCGCTATATACCCTGAGAGTAAGGCAGATGTACATGAAACGGATGTTGCCGTTTCCATGGGAATGGCTTCAGGCCAGCAAGTGGATTGATGATTATGAAAGCTTTTGGCATACAATGGATCATGAGCGAAGGGCCCGGGTAAGGGGGCGTTAGCGTTGGCTTGACAGTGTCCTCAGGCAGGAAAATGTGCGTTGCCGAGTGCAGATCTTTTGGCATATGTTGCTTCACTGGGGGCTTGTAAATCTGACAGCAAGGTGTAAATTTTCGCCCAACATGACAAAGGCGCTGGAGATTCTTAGAGGAATTTGTAGACGGAAAAAAATTTGGCAGGAATAACGAACGGGTCGTCATACACCTTTTCAGCTGATGTACGGTGATGCCCAGGATATTCACTAATGATGTCCACAATTGAGAGGTGAAAGTGGTACCACTGTCAAAAGTAGTATAGTCAGGGATACATAATCTCGCTATATACCCTGAGAGTAAGGCAGATGTACATGAAACGGATGTTGCCGTTTTCATGGGAATGGCTTCAGGCCAGCAAGTGGATTGATGATTATGAAAGCTTTTGGCATACGATGGATCATGAGCGAAGGGCCCGGGTAAGGGGGCGTTAGCGTTGGCTTGACAGTGTCCTCAGGCAGGAAAATGTGCGTTGCCGAGTGCAGATCTTTTGGCATATGTTGCTTCACTGGGGGCTTGTAAATCTGACAGCAAGGTGTAAATTTTCGCCCAACATGACAAAGGCGCTGGAGATTCTTAGAGGAATTTGTAGACGGAAAAAAATTTGGCAGGAATGACGAACGGGTCGTCATACACCTTTTCAGCTGCCGAAACATCCAGGGTGTCTTTAGGAGGGGTTCTTAGTCCCAGGAGGACCCGAATAGTTGGAGTTATTGCGCAGCTAGACATCAATACTGCTTTGAGGGGGCAATGAAAATGTTCAACCATTCCATTGGCAGCTGCGTTGTAGGCATTGTTTGATGTACGGTGATGCCCAGGATATTCACTAATGATGTCCACAATTGAGAGGTGAAAGTGGTACCACTGTCAAAAGTAGTATAGTCAGGGATACATAATCTCGCTATATACCCTGAGAGTAAGGCAGATGTACATGAAACGGATGTTGCCGTTTCCATGGGAATAGCTTCAGGCCAGCAAGTGGAGTGGTCAACGACAGTAAACAGGTAACGTAGTCCTTGTGGTGTAGGTAGGGGACCTACTACGTCGACGTGGATGAGGGCAAATTGACGCTAAGTTTGAAGAAAGTTGCCCAGTCTGAATCAGCGTGTCAATATATTTTTGAGATTTGGCTTGAAGTACATGCGCTGACCCAATCCTAAACACCCTTAGTAATGCCGTCCCAAATGAACTTTGTCTTCAGTAGCTGTACAATGGATCACCACAAGGGATGTTGAAGGCCATGAATGAAATCAAACATCTGTCAGCGCATGGTAGCAGGTATCCATGGTCTTGGTCTACTAGTACTGAAATCATAAAGGAGGGTGGTGTTGGTGTCATTAGTGTTGTCGAAGGGGGCGTCTTCCTAACAGAGGGATGTGCAGGATATCCTACATGCTTGGTAATCTTGATATATTCATTGGGCTTCTACCAAGGCATTGTAATCTAATCCTAGGTGAATGGCAACCAATGTGTATCTTGACAGGGTGTCTGTAATGGGATTAATTTTGCCAGGGACGTCTGGAAGGGTACAATTATATTCAGCACGGCAAAGAGATGTTCGTGTTGATGGGTGGACCAGGCATTGGACTGTTGAGTGAAGGCGTGCACCAGATGCATGTGGTCCATGTGAATGACGAAGGGCGTAACTTTTGAGAAGTAGTGAAAGTGACACACAGCCAAATGCACAGCCAGCAATTTGCAGTTGAAGGTAGAGTAGCCGGTTTTCTACTGAAGAAGGCCAATGGGCGGGGCGAGCCATTGACCACCTGCTATAGTACTGCACCAATAGCGAAGTTGCTGGTATTTGTGGAGAGAAGAAGAGGGACATGTGACACGGGAAGAGTGGTAGCAGCGTTGTAGAAGGCCATTCCTTGAAGGGGACCCCACTTCAGGTCTTTTGGCTTGCTCTTGAGAGAGTCGTAGAGGGAGCAAGAGTGATGGCGTTGGCTGGCAGGAAAAAGTAATAATAGTTGATCACGACCAAGAATTCTTGCAGTGCTGTGACAGTCGAGGGTGTGGGGAAGTTCTGAACAACTGCTACCTTCTCAGGGAGAAGGTGGACTCCGTCAGGAGTGTTGTGGTGCCCTAAGAATGATACTTCGTTGGCACCCAGATACACTTATCATACCAGACTAAAGGGGCATTCTGTTGTAGGCAGTCGAGCCCGATGCGTAGGTGGCGGAGGGGTTTAGAGGAAGAGAATACAAGTATGTTGTCCACGTAACATACACAGAAGGGCTGGTCCCCTAAGAAGGCCCCCATGAGGCGTTGAAAAGTGGTTCCAGCATTACAAAGGCCAAAACACAAGTAATTGGTGTATGTACCAAGGAGGGTGGTGATGGCGGTCTTGGGATGTCTTCTGTGTTCATGGTCACCTGATAATATACCTTCAGGAGGTCGAGCATGGAGAAAACCTTGACTTTGTGCAAGTAGGTGGTTTGGGAGGAAATAGTGATCCGATTCTGTCTGGATGTACAGGCGTCTGTAATCCCCACATGGATGCAGGGAGCCATCTTTCTTCAGGATGATGTGTAAGGGTGACGACCACGGGCTCGAGGCCTTTTGGCAAAGACCCATTTCTTTCATTTTGGCAAACGTTTGTTTAGCGGTTGCCAAATGATCAGGTGCCAGACGCCTGAGTCTGGCGAACAATGTGGGCCCTGTTATCTTGATATGGTGATTAATATCGTGTTTGGCGGGAATAGTGTGTGTGTATATCCTACCACATTCACGTCAGCTTCAGTCGATATTGAATAGTTGTCCTCTTCGTTAGGAGTAGAGGCGTAGATGGAGGTCTTAAAGGTGGTGAAGTGGCTGTCCTTAAAGGTGTCTACTTTGGTCATCAGTTCCTTCATTGGCAAATTATGGACATCTGGTATGGCAAAGCTTACAGGTTCATTTAAACGTCCTACCCAAGGGCACAAAGTAAGTTCTCCTCCCGAGGAGAGCCATTTTCGGCAGGTTGCAGGTGAGAGATAGTGGTCATTTCCCTGAAGGAGAGCAAACCATTTTGATCTGCCAACAGTTGTTGAGAGAGCTGAAAATGTTTGGCTATTAGGTCGGCTAGCGATGGCGAGTAATGCTCCAGGAGTTATGTTTTGACGATATCCCCTTGCTTGCAAAGCCAATTGAAGATATCCGGAAAAGTGATGTCGGGGATCCCGGAGATGATATTGTCTGCTTTTGCGCTTGAGGAAGTCACGGCCTTGATGTGTAACTGGACCTCTGTGGGTGTAAGCCTCTGTACTGACGAAGGGCGGTAGTTTCATGTGAGTGGCGGTGATCGGAGAGTCAGGGTCTTCAATAAACAAACATCGAGCTTAAATACCAAGACTTGCGAGCAAGAATGTCACCGAAATTCAAACAAAATTAAATGTGTGCTATCAGACTTACACAGTTTGTTTTATTAACAGTGTAGGGAAGAGAGAGTGAAAAGATAAAAAAGTAAAACTGTTACAATGTTCGAGCGTGTATATAACACGTAGGGTACAGTGTGTTCATGGATTTCTATTCATAAATACCTACCCATACTCCACGTATATAGAGGAGGTAAAATTATTTGAATAAGAAAAATGACGTTCATGCACAAGTTCCATAATAATGAATAGTTGTAGTTGTTAATGTATCGTTACTGCAACAGTGTAATTCACCATTTATCATAATTCTAGCCCTTGGAATTCTTCCTTTGATTAATTTTATATGGTCATTGACATTATGTATTAATATATTTTCATCTTTAGACACTTTCATGGAGATCTTTATTACATAAATTTATATCAAAACAAGAGCCCTGAAACCGTTATTGTTTTCTACCCTGGGTGTAATCTTGGCTTTTCTGTCTCATGTTTAAACGCAGAGACGAAATTTATATTATATTATTTTATTAAGAGATGTCAGGTGGTTTTTCTAAAGAAAAATATGTTACATTGCTTGAAACTAAAAATGCTCTACACATTCTTATTTTTAGTTTTTTTTCTCGTTACAAGACCTCCAATTAGTAGAGTATAATTTCATGTAATTTAGAATATCATAAAAGAGATCTATTGCCTCATAACCATAGTTACCTATTTAATGAAATACTGTTATGGTCTCTTAGATTATAAACACCGTGAAGACGAAAAATAATGACGACCATTTTCCAAGGGAAAGTAATCGGAATTATTTCGTTTACAAAATGTCTATCTTTTGAATTTTGTCATTTTTCCGTTGCAATAAGAGAAAATATGACGAGGCTGACATTCCACTTGAGTCTGCCGTAAAAATTCCTATCGCTTTTGCACAGCTGCTTCTGTTCCATTATGGAATGCAAGACCAGATTTAATCGAAAAGAAAATGAAAACTGAATTCTTTCTCATTTTATGTTTTTGGACCATTCAAGTATTAGGCTACAATAATGATTCAATTTAGTAAAGATGATATACTCAATCACCAAGAACTGTCCTTGCGCTAAGTACAGTAAAATGATTTATTCGCACAATCAGAAATTTGTATGAAAACTAGAATATACCTTGCATTTCAACTGGTAGGTCTTGATAACCAACTTGGCTTTAGGCTTTGGATTGTGGATGAAGAACAGACGATATCAGAATTTCATAATTTTGGTTTTACATTAAAGTAAAATTCCCATATTTCTAATTATATCGTCGGAAATCTGAGTTTATTCTGCCTCAAATATGTAACAGGAAATAACCATTTTCCTTAAAAACAGGAAAAAGCAAAACTATGCGTAAATGAATAATAACAAGTAGATTTAACTATTCAAAAGCTCCATTATAATTGGACTCTTTGAACTACCAACATTTCTTCCAGCGATGGTGATCAAATTGAATTAATTTTTTTTTGGAAAAAAGTATTTAATCTTATTACCTGATCTTATTTTCACTCTTTTTGATGGCGTTTATTGATATGAATAAAAGATGTCTTTTGGAACCTAGAAGAAATTTTTTCCTCGCATTCCATTCATATTATCACCGTTCATTTTTTAATAGACACCGGCGGTTACGAGAGAGAGATTGATTGATTGATTTAAAGTTTTCAGGCATCCTGACATCTAGGGTCATTGACGCCGGCTACGAGAGAGAGAGAGAGAGAGAGAGAGAGAGAGAGAGAGAGAGAGAGAGAGAGAGAGAGAGAGAGAGATTATATTAATGGTGGAAGATTCTAAAACATTTAAATGCATATTAATTTTATGAAAAACGCCTTTTAGACATGACTTCAATTCAGTCTCCAGGTTATACACAGGTCTTGGTGTTTGCATCCTTGTTCTCTACTTAATATTGTCTTAAGTGTCTTCGACAACCAGCCTTGCTGGAAAAAAGCAAAACTCTTCTGCATGAGTTCCTGGTCTCAGGGGTATTACAGAAGTCAGATTCCTGTGCTGTGAGCGCAAATATAAAACAGACATTAATGTTGCTCATATTGCAGTAAATTGTATAACTCATATATATATATATATATATATATATATATATATATATATATATATATATATATATATATATATACTTATATATATATATATATATATATATATATATATAAATATATATATATATATATATATATATATATATATATATATATATATATATATATATATATATATATATCTATATATAAATATATTCATATATATTCATATATATATATATATATATATATATATATATATATATATATATATATATATATATATATATAG
This sequence comes from Palaemon carinicauda, assembly GCF_036898095.1. Classification (NCBI taxonomy): domain Eukaryota; kingdom Metazoa; phylum Arthropoda; class Malacostraca; order Decapoda; family Palaemonidae; genus Palaemon; species Palaemon carinicauda. The sequence continues at coordinate 104,714,539 of NC_090732.1, forward strand.
TGTATACATGCATGAACAACTTTTTCTTATGTATAGCAAATTCAGGACACGATGTAAAGTAGCTAAGAAAATAAACATGTTTATTAAGTTTCGATTTTGCATACTGTATTTCCGCTTTTTTAATAGATGTGATGAAATATTTTTGTATGAGTCTTTTGATGATTCATGAATGATGACTGTCTTTGTGGCCTATTTAAAAAAAAAATAAGTAGCGTCAGGTCAATGGAATGAAAAAGTTTCATCCTGATTTATTCTAGTATATAATAACTGAAATCAGAAACACATTATTGAGCAAGTCAATTTAATAAAGAATTTAAATTGTTTTGGAAAATTTAATTATATCCCTATTAATAATCATATTTCTGTTAATAATTTGCTGAAGTTTCAGCAAAAGATGTTTGCCTATGATATCTGAATCAAAAGAGTTATCATTATCATAAAAAGTTAAATGAATGGCCTTTGACACTTTATATAAAAATGGTCCTTAATGTCACCTCGGTCATCAGCATCTTTTCTTTCTTGCCAAACTTGATATTCTTCTTCCTTATCACCATTGTTTTCCACCCGGCCATTTTGGGTTTCCTTCCCTGGCCCGTGTTTAGATTTGATCTTATCCCCATCCTCTGTTTCTTCTGGATTAACATTATTTTCCTCTATAGTAAGTCCCGTAAGATCCAGCATCTCCTCCAGCTGCACCTACTTAAAGAATTAATATCCAGAAGATCCGGAAAGAATAGGAAGGTTCTTCTGAATGGCCTTGTTCAACAGTCCTTGTTTCTTGATTATCATATTGCGGTTTTATCCGTTTTAAGTTTAAGTACAAGCTCATATAAAAGTCTCCTACTGAAATTGGACAATAAGTACGGCCTTGGTAAGTCAGTCTATGGAATCGCATTACTCTTGCAAAATATACAGAGCCTTACTCGTCGAATAACAATTTCAATCACCCACTTCAAATTATTCTCATTCAGTTACATAAAGATGTTCTAGATCTTCTGCTGCTTCCAGGTTCAAGTCCTCAGTTGTTTCTATGCATAGGAGCAACAATCGGTAACTCAGTAACAAATTGTAATGTAGAAACAAGTGCCAATGCTAAAGGAACAGCAATGAAATGAGATGCAGATTCATCACAAGTTTTCTAGAATCCTCTTCTTAACTTGTCAAGTCATCGATGAGTAGTAGGTGTAAGCCACTTTTTTAGTATTAAATGTTTTATTACAAGGTAGGCTGTAAAGTTTTACAGGTAAATGGGATTAAAGGTAGGTATTGTTTGCATTAAAAAAAAGTGAAGATGTAGCCTAACCCAGTTTTGCGATCATAAGTAAATTAGCCTTTTACAGGATACTTTGACACCATAATTTAGTTACCTATAAATACCTATACATAGAAACATGAAAAAAACCTGTTACAAGTGTGGTAAAATGAGCATCTGTCTTTTGAAGAAAGGAAAGGCCTTGCTATATCGTAGACATGTTGTAATTGTGGAAAGATGGGTCATTTTCCAAATGTTTAGAGACTTCCTGAACAATAGGCAAAGAAAACAGTTGTTGCAGTTGATACTAGTATAGACCAAGAAAGAAATTCAGAAAATGCTCAGGAGAAGTCAAAAAATAAGTTATGTCAACAAAGATGCAAAGAAACGTATCATGGCAGAAATGACAATAAATGGTAAACCAATTGAAATGCAAGTGGACACAGCAGGTGAAGTGTTAATTATTTCTGAGATAACCGTAAGGATAATTCCTAATTTGTTCATAGAAAGTACAAATAAAGTCTTAAAAGCTTACAGAGGTTATGACACTAAGATAATAGTTTCATAAGAAGTACAAGTATAGTTCAAGGAACAGATGCTGGACAAAATGCCATTGAATGAAGTTAAAGGTAAAGGGCAGACCTTACTTGGTCTAGATTGGTTATAGAAATCTGAATTACACTGGCAAAGCATTTGAAAGTTATAGGCACACAATATGAACACACGACTGAAATTTCTGCCGTTAATATTTGATAAGAGTTTAAGGAAGATCTTGAAGATACAGTAGGTACAATAGAAATGAAAAGGCTGTTTTAGTGTTGAAACCAAATGGTAATCTTCGAATCTATGCCCACAGATCAGTTCATATGCATTGAAAAGTGTAGTTGAAATAGAAATTAGGAGATTAGCAAATGAAGGTTCATTGGAGAAAGTTACATATTCAGATTGGGCTTCACCACTAGTTCCTATTGCCAAGGTAATTGGTCAGGTCAGGTTTTGTGGAGATTTCAGGGTAACATTAAATCCACAGCTTTGGGTAATTCGAAATCCATTACAAAATCCTAAACACCTGTTTACAACAATATCAGAAGTACGGTATTTTCAAAATTGGATATTAGACAGGCATTTCAATAGCTTCCCATGGATAAAAATTCGCAAGAATTATCCATAGTAATCTGGCAACAAATAATGAATGAAAGTTTTGCAGATATTCCAGGACTATTAATATTTGTGTATGATATTTTAATCTCTGGTAAAGATAAAAGGGAACATTAAGAGATATTACGGGCAGTTTCAAAGAGGTTAAAGGCATCTGCCAAAAATGTTAATAAGGGCAAGTATATCATAGAGGCTGATTCAGTAGAATACTTATGATTTGTTATTGATGGAAAGGATATTCCTAAGACCAGATAGAAAATTAGAACAGTTCAATCAACTAAGGTTCCAGAAAATGTTGAGGAATTACAATCATTCCTATATTTAATAACATTTTATTGGAGTTTCATTCAGAATTTGTTCGCAATTGCATATCCATTGTATAACTTGTTAATTGAGGATGCAGAGGGGAATTTGACAAAAGATTGTCAAGGAACTTTTGAAAGACCCAAAGAGGAAATAACATCACCTACATTCGTAATATATTTTAGAATGGATTTATCTGTTACATTGGTATGTGCTGTATCAAACATAGGTTTAGGAGCAGTCCAATCACATGTAGTTCCAGTACCTTCTCTTGGCAGATCTTTTCCCCCATCTCTTTCTCTATATGTCAGACTTTTTCCCTGTTGCAACCTGTTTCCTTTTCCATTGAGTGAGTCTAACTCTTCGGTATCTATTTTTGGATTTCTTATCTGATCAACGGCTAGCTTAAGAGTATCTTGTATTCTCCCGATCCCCTCCCCATATTCTCAAAGGTGGCTTTCTTTGATATTCAATGTTTCCGTATGTGAATCATCCACTCTATCTTTACCTCTTTTCTCACCCTGGAACCTCTCATCGCTAGGTCCATGTGTCCTTAAGTTGGCCACAAAAGATATTATTTTCTCCACTCACTGGAGAAAACTTGAATGTTAATAAACAGACTGCTGCATCTTGATGGACACTGCTTCAGCAATCACCAGTCTCCAAAAGTCATCCTCCTCGTGAGGAGATTTTGTGCTCCTGATAAGATAATTTATTGGAGGTTTTTTGTCATGTGCATCAACAAAATGGAGATGTAAGGCACCATTATTGGTAAGCTTAAAATTTCCTTCCGGGCGTTGCCATCGTGTGGCGAATGTAGCATATGTTGAAGGGTTTACAGTCCATTTCTGAACATCTGAATTTGTAAACTACATTAGTCATGGACTCTTTGAGGACTCTGGAGGCATGGCTGTTTGTCACATTTGGCTTCCTGTATATTCTCAACAGTACTTTTTCAAATGGTACCTTTGGCTTTACTCCACAATTGATGATTCGTTTAAGAACATATACTTCTTGTCTTAGGCTGTTCCATAGTTCACATTGTGATAGAAAATTATATCTTTGTTTTCACCTTCCGAGGTTTGGACTTTTGTGTGTAGGCATTTACCCATTTTCTTCCTTATCATTTCCTCTATGATATTGCCGGGATATCCATTGTTTGTTAACAACTGTCTTATACGTTCCAATTGTTCCTGAACAGTTTGCTAACTATTTCAGTGGGAAGAGGCCCTCCTGATATAAGCATCAATAACGGACCTCTTTTATGATTCTGACAGAGGCCCAGAATATAATCTTTCATCTGTATCCAAAGTAGCCTACTGTCGAAGCAATCGGAGATCGTTTACATCAATAACACAAGAAACAGGGTTGAAATTCTGTGAAAAGATGTTCAGTGGTTATTTCCGGAGCAAATTAAATTTGCGCAGCTAACTCTTCTATTCGATCAATGTTACCAACATTTAGATTAATTTGTTCGGTGTCTTATGTGCTTTGTTGCCTCACTGATTTGGTGTCTGGAAGCTGGAAAGTAGTGTTTTGACAAGTTATCGTTCATTTTTTTGTTAGGGTTTCTCCTTGTCACGATGTTTTTTCTCTTTTGAGAAGAAATTGATGTTTACTAAATATTTTGTTTTCTATTCTTCCATTTCACTTCCCTTTATGATAATTTGAAGTTTCCTTTTGGTTTGGAAAGTCATTACTCTCGCATAACACACGATCATTTTTATATATGTAAGATTTACTGAGCTTATTGATTGACACAAAGAGAGCAGGACCAATGTAAAGGCAAAAATGGATGTTAAATAATTGTCGAACAAGTAATTAAGAAATATATGAACCCACCAGTATTTATGCTGTTATGGGTGTGGAAGTTCTTTAACATCTCTAATACTATTGATGTTTAGACGGACGTTTTTCCCATCAGTATTTTTTCTTTGATATAGATTACATCATTATATATATGGATTTGGCTTTGATAACGCTCAGATGAAGACAGTTTCTTACGTTAACTCAATCAATCATTCAAGAAATTTGGAAAGACATCATCATAGATCTTTTCCTAATTTCTTTTAAGTTCACTCTGTTGATTACCCGTGAAAATATGTTTGATTTATTATGAAGAAAAATCCCAGCTTTGCCAAAAAACATTTGATTCATTGATTTCCAATGAATTCTATCTGGGGTGGAATCCATCTGTTACACAACGTGCAAGAAATAGATTATCATTAATGCTCAGGGACATCTTCGATTTATAGGTTTATTTGCATTTTCTTTTAGTTAACAACTCTTAACTTAGAAAATGGGGTTCCATGCACTAATTGTTCGCGTTGAACTCATTTTAATAGCTTTTAAAAAATAAATTTTCTTGCCATTAAGTGCAAAGGCTACCCTTTGAAGTACATTATATATGATTTATTTCCTACATATCAATAAGGAGGAGTTTCTCTCCACTTGAGTGAATTGTAGTAAAATATGTGATCCCTTAAATTTATTTATCTAGGTATATCTGGTATAGCATTGTTTTCATTCTAAGTATAAGATGGTAGTCTGTGTCAACTGGCGAAATCTCTGGCACAAATTTGACTCATCTCGAATCGGGAGGAAGTTTCTCTATATTTGCATGCCATGACTTTGTTAATATAACTGCTTTATTCTTAAAATACACAGACATCTTTATTGTTAATTAATTAGAAGCTTCATAGTGCATGTTTTTACCAATTTTTCTTTTTAGTTAATGATATCTTTTAGATGTCCTTTATGAATTCTCCCCCCTCCTCTCTCTCTCTCTCTCTCTCTTTCTCTCTCTCTCTCTCTCTCTCTCTCTCTCTCTCTCTCTCTCTCTCTCTCTCTCTCTGAAGAAAAAAAGAAACTACCAGTTTTCATTTGGGCACAAAAGGAATGTCTTTTCGCTTCGATGGCCGCCAGCCATTATGATCCTCATAGCCATGATTGAGCGATAAGAAGTTTTACAGAAATGAAGCGCTAAAATTCCTGATAATGGTTCTAAGTTTTGAGATTATCAAAAGCTAAGAAATTATATGCGAATGGTTACTGAAAGACTGATGCTTAGATAGGTTTTTGAAAATGATGAAACATTACATTATATTTTTGACGAAGGATATACATTTTGGGAATTATATCTTAAAGTGGG
>NC_090732.1:104725402-104727902 GCF_036898095.1 Palaemon carinicauda
TTACCAGCGAGTTTTACCCGATTTCCCGGCCCACCACGTGACACAATTGATAGTAATTCCTTCAAATTACCCCTAATGAGTCAATATGGATAAATATCAACACAACATCGTGTTCAAATAGAAATATATATATATATATATATATATATATATATATATATATATATATATATATATATATATATATATATATATATATATATATATGTATGTATGTATGCAGTATATATATACATATATATATATATATATATATATATATATATATATATATATATATATATATATATATATAAATAAAGCTGGTGATTGTTTGTGTGTCCTGTGTCTGCTATAGAAAAATTGTACATAGGACTTACAGAATACTAAATGATCGAGTCTTATGTAATTTTATCGAGAAAGCTAACGCCACTATTTGCAATTTGATCAAGATCCACTTTTGGGGTGTACTGGCCCCATAATTACAGACCCCCTAAAACAGTTTTCCATCAAACCAGTCAGGTTGGTGCCCTAGACTTCTTCAACCTTTTTGAAATAAATAATATACGCAGACAATCACCAGCTTCATTAGTATAGATACTCGAGAAATCTAACTTCGCTTTTTTATTTTGATCAAGAACCCCCTTGGGGGGAGGGGAGTGTGTGTATACGGGCCTCATAATTACAAACCCCCTAAAACTGCATTCAATAATAATGAACCAATTGCAATGACTTTTGACATAGAGATTGTATGAATATATGAGATGATTTAGGCCTATATGAATTTGGAAATTCGTCCTAAAAAAGGGGGTCTTTGGGGATTCTCCCCCCCCCCACCACTTAGCATACACTGATTTTCTTTTCCATGTGATAAAATGTACAAAAACTTACAGAATATTTAATAATTGGGATCTATGTAATTTTCATATTTTTTTCTTTAGTTCTTTACAAAACGATGCCACCTAAAGAGATTCCACAGAATATCTAATGGTTGAGTCGTATGTAGTTTTTATATTTTCAGTTTTCTACAAAATGATGCCACCCAAAAAAAGGTTCTCATTTGATAAATCCATTAAAGCAAATTCGGCGAAAAGAAAATTATAGAAGGAAACAGAAGAGCAGAGGAATTTGCAGAAGGAAAAAAATGCAAGAAGAATGGCAGCTAGACGTGAGACACAAAATGAAGACCAAATAAAAACTCATGCAAGTAGAAGGGCGGCTAGCAGTAAAGTAGAAAATGAAGAGCAGATGTATTCAAGGAACACTAATGCAAGCAGAATGGCAGCTAGACGTGAGGCAGACGACGAAGAGTATATGAATTTAAGAAGGAACACTAATGCAAACAGAATGGCAGCTAGATGTGAGGCAGACGACGAAGAGCATATGAATTTAAGAAGGAACACTAATGCAAACAGAAGGGCAGCTAGACGTGAGGCAGACGACGAAGAGCAGATGGATCTAAGAAGGAACACTAATGCAAGCAGAAGGGCTGCTAGACGTGAAGCACAGGATGAAGACTAAATAAATTCTCGCTTTGAAAATAATCAACAAAGAATAGCAGATGTAAGAAGTCAGGAATCCAGACATCAAAGAATGACTCGACTTCAGCAAAACCAGCAAAAAATTATTGTATATCGAAACCAAGAAACATTGGAAGGAGCTGAGAATAGTTGCGTTATTGATAGAGTCAGGCATGCAGAAACAAGAGCATGTTCTTTTAATGATGTACAATGGCATCTCGGTGCCTTCACTTGTAAACCAATATACCAATATAAAACAGAAGATAATACAAATTGGTTTAATGTCACAACTAAGTAATTACTGTGATGCCCATAAATTGAAGAATGAACCTCCTGGGTTGTGTTGCAGTAGAGGGAAAAATAGGACGGCCTTTATTAGTTGAACCTACTGAATATCTGAAGAAAACTCCTCATTGGAACATCCATCCATTCAAAAAAATTCCTTGAAAACATACAACTATAAAATAATGCTTTCCATGTATATATATATATATATATATATATATATATATATATATATATATATATATATATATATATGTACATATATACTGTATGTATATATATATATATATATATATATATATATATATATATATATATATATATATATATATATATATGTATATATATATGTGTGTATATATATATATATGTATATATATATATATATATATATATATATATATATATATATATATATATATATATATATATATATATATATATATATATATATCATACACTCCTTTAAGGAAGGACTGGAACGTCAGGACCTCGGGGTTTGTAACTTGAGTCTGAAAGATTAACTTGAGTCTGGACTAAAATGACTTCTAGAAGGGCTAGAAACACGTTCTCTGGATCAAATTGGGGGTTTTTGAGGATGGTGAGTTCAATAGTAACATTTCAATACCACCTGGGGTCATCTTCAAGGTCTAAAGGTCATTTATCAAGGTCAAATTTGTGAATTTTGGTCATTTTTGCTCGTTTTTTGTGTGTAA
>NC_090732.1:104732902-104765402 GCF_036898095.1 Palaemon carinicauda
GAATGAATGGCGAGCAATTGTGACGCAGTTCCGGTAGGCCCTGCTGCTGCCTCCGATGCCTTAGATGACCGCGGAGGTAGCAGCAGTAGGGGATTCAGCATTATGAAGCTTCATCTGTGGTGGAAATTGGGGAGGGTGGGCTGTGGCATCCTAGCAGTACCAGCTGAACTCGGTTGAGTCCCTTGTTAGGCTGGAGGAACGTAGAGAGTAGGGGTCACCCCCCCCCCTTTTTTTTTTTTTTTTTTTTAGTTGATGTCGGTTACCCCCCAAGATTGGGGGAAGTGCCTTGGTATATATATATATATATATATATATATATATATATATATATATATATATATATATATATATATATATATATATATATATATGGTCGTGACTTATACGAGAATTTTTTCTTTCAACAGCCCCGCAGAAAAGGAAAATAGCATATCTCGAAACACATAACAAGAATAAGTCCATTAGGGCCATGGCAACCAGAAAGTTACTTATTGAAACGTTCTTTTCTTTTACCCATTTTCAATACTTCCCTTATATTATACTGTATTTTTTTCTAATATTATATTGTTAATATGAATAATTAAACATTTAAAACGTTTTAAAGTTTTAATAGCTTGAAAAAGGTTAAAATTACAACCAGGATAGGTGTAAATACCCCAAACCTGTATTTCCCTTTATAACACGACCTAAAATCAGGATAGATTTTAATGAATTTGTCATATCTGTTGTATAAGATGACTGGTGAATAGCAAAATCATAGCTGTATAAACTAGCTTTTGTTGTATCATTGAAAATTCAAAATTAACGAAAATTTTATTTTATTTTATGCGTTTCCTGTACACGCCAAAAGGCACACCATCTAAAACGGAAAATATTGTTTTGTTTACGTGCATCTCTGATCATAACGAACAGACGAACACATATACACAGATCTGTTTTTGCAGCAACAGCTATCTAACCAAGTATTGATTATATAATGATTTTGTTATTACTAATGTTGTTTTACTTACTTTTTTATAAATTCGAAATAAATTAAATGAATGCGATTTACATAGTATCTTTCCTAAACACGACGCCTAAAACGAAAACCTTCCGTTTTTTTACTGTACGTTCCATTGTTGATCATAGTGAACAAACGAATGCATTAAACACAAATGATAAAAGTGATAACTAATGATACTGAGCTTTTAGTATGTACTATGTCATTACAAATATTTTACTTAGCATATCCATATAAATTCCTACATACGTAGTAAAACAGGAAAGCCAGTTTGTTTACGTTTCATCAACAATAGCTAACTTCCGATAATGACATTATTATAATTTACGATATATCTAAAGTGTTACGAAGAATAATCGTCCATTCCATATTCAAAATACTTTCCATAACTTCAATTATAAGTCATTTTGATAACGTACTAACTTGTACCCACCTCGATTAAAGAACCATCTAAAAAAAAAAAAAAAAAAAAAAAAAGAGAGAGAGAGAGAGAGAGAGAGAGAGAGAGAGAGAGAGAGAGAGAGAGAGAGAGAGAGAGAGAGCAGAAAGTACTGGACTGGTTTTAAAGTCATCGAACAATTGGGTTAACTCTGAAACGTTTAATGTGTCAGAGATTGTGCGAGATTGGAGAAACTGAGGATAATTTGAATCGTTGTGGATTTTTAATAGCAAATTAATGCACTTAACCCTCTGCTATAGCGTTTTATTACTATCGCTTATACTTACATAGCTGCCTCAGTACATTTATCGTGCACTAAATGACTGCTACAGCACATCCTAGTTGATTGAGAAATTAAAATATTGCGAAGCAAAGATTTCATGTGTGTGTGTGTGAGAGAGAGAGAGAGAGAGAGAGAGAGAGAGAGAGATCCGAGTTTTAATGACCGCTATAAATGTACTAAATGAAAAATAAGATAGGTCATGACACATTAGTGCTTATGTAATAGTAATTTTGAATAAGTTAAGAAGCTGTTTAAACAATACTGTGTTACTGTATTCGTACACAGACAATCTTCAGAGCGGCAGCTAGACATCAGCTGATCTGATCACAGCCAAAAGTTAAAAAAAAAAAAAGTCAACAATAATCGACTGTTAAAATACCCACGAAATTTAAAACAAAAGAACATAAATTTTTTACCAAAGCACGATTAACTATTCAAATGATCGCAATTTTCTGGAATGCGTTTCCTATAATATAGTGTTTTGTTGACGAAATCATATGCCGTGTTTAAGTTGCGATTGGAAATGAATTTAGAGACTGCGTACCTTTTTATTTGTGTCGCGTTTAATGGACACTTTTTATGGACACTTTTTATGGAAACCAAGATGTTGGTTTCTTCTTCTATGTGTAAGTATTATATAGCACCAGAGAGAGAGAGAGAGAGAGAGAGAGAGAGAGAGAGAGAGAGAGAGAGAGAGAATCAGCTGTTGTAATCGAATGCCTTGTTTTGAATTTTTCTAGTACCACTTGAAGCGAGAAATTGCTCACCGCAACTAACAATATAGTCATGTTAATTTAATTCTTGAACTCAGGTTGCCAAAAGTGAACTAAGATTTTATTTGTCACACTCACGTACAAACACAGAGAGAGAGAGAGAGAGAGAGAGAGAGAGAAAGGTACGAATAGAGGGGTAAGTAGAGAGCGAGAGGTTTTTATACACCGTATACTATAATTTATAACAACAAATCTTTGTAAAGAAAATCTATACTGTTTGAAATATATGATAAAATATTGCCGACTCGTTACCGAAAGTTTTGCTATTCACTGCCGATAAACAAGCCCAGCCTATGTGTGAAAATCTTGAGCACTCACAAGGACGGAATAAAGCTTTTATAGAAACTGTTCTAAACGAAAATAATGCTTTAATATACCATTCTTAAAACCATCGGAAGGTTAGAGAAAGATAAAAGTTGCCCAGAAAGTAACCAAAACTCTGTTTACATTTTGTCAGCGGGGCTCTCATAGTTGAAAGTTAATTTCATTGTTGATTTGCAAATTTTCCTCAAATAGGCTATTTATTATGAAATTATGTTAATAAAATGTAAGGAAAATATCGTCTGGTTACATTTATTATCAGGCACCATATCTAGGCCTACCAATGTACTTGAAAAAGACAATAGATTTGATGTTTTGTGGTGCTTGACTCGTAGACTTCGAACAGATTCGCACATCAGAAAATTTATTTTTTAAAACTAGCGACCCGCATTAATGGGGAATCGCACAATTCGAGCATGCATAATTCGGGACCGTAATGCATATATATATATATATATATATATATATATATATATATATATATATATATATATATATATATATATATATATACAGTATATATATATATATATATATATATATATATATATATATATATATATATATATATATATAAAATGTGTGTGTGAAGGTACACATATATTTGTACAATAAAAACTCTACATTCCGTTCTATTATCACAATATTTGTGATAAAGTATATTTCAGCACGGTAATTGCTTGTCGCATGGATTTGCAGTTTTTGATACTTTGAAATAAAAGAAAAAAGCGTAATGAGTAGATATTTAGTACCCTGAGCATTTTCGGTGTCGATTTACTTTGCTGCTACCACAATATCTTACAACACCACAGTGATTAGTAAATTTCGTAAATAATGATCGTGTAGTTAGTAACGTACTTAGTGAAACGCATGGCTATTGCATTTTCTGACGAAATAAAACATAGCTGATGATTGCCCATGTAATATAGTTTAGGCTGAAGTTTCTTATCACGTAAGGGGTAAGAACAGAAATAAGAAGTGTGTCTATCGCTCCGTGTATGACTTTGGAGTGAAAAAATATAAACGAATGCCCTTTCTATATAAAACGTAAAATTAAGTAAGCAAGAAAGAGACCAAAGCAAATAACTGAATCGTTATTTATAAATGAATTGACTAATATATAAAAACTGTAATTTTTAAAGCGAATTAAGTAAATTCCTTTCCGCATGCTCGGCGTTTATCGAGTTCATCGCACACAGTTTTGTAATGGCTCAGGGATTAAATTCGCAAAATGTTTTACAGCGCTTGGATAAATCAATAAATTATAATCTTTTAATACCTAACTCAACCGATCTTTTATGTTTTTTTTTCTGAACACCCATTTTTGTTTTAGTGCGTCCGTTAAATCCTTGTAAATATTTTCCACTGTGCAGCTTTTGCTGGTATCGATAAAGGCACGGCAGAACAAACTTAGTGATGTTTCTGTCTATTTTACTGTTTTTGCTTTCTTTGGGAGGAAATTATTAAACAATTAAGATTGATTCTGATAGAAGTCTGTCCTTATAACTATTCAGAGTTACACCGCTGTTATTAAAAAAAAAGTACACATACACACACATATATGCATTTATTTAAGAATACATATATAAGTCATCATCATCAGCAGCCATAACTAGTCCACAAAGGATAAAGTCCTAAGACAATCAATCGTCTTCACTTCCTTCTCCTGCTTCTTTTGGAGTCTCTAGGCACCCATTCTGTTATTATTAATATCCATCTATTATCAGCCAATCTAATTATATATCTTGCCCCTGTCCATTTCTTATTTTTACATGAATTTTGAATATCCTCTACTTTAGTTTGCTCTCGTATCTATGTTGCTCTTTTTCTGTCTCCTAGTGTTATTCTCATCATTATTCTTTCCATACCTTTTTGAGTTGCAACTAGCTTATTTTCTAAGGATTTAATAGGGCTCCAAGTTTCTGTTACATAAGTTAATGCTGTTAGGACTATCTGATTACTTACTATTCTTTTTAGAGAAAGTGGTATTTTAATTTTTGTTTAACAAAAGCTCTCTATCCAATGCTTATCCTTTTAATTTCGGTCTAATGTCCTGGGGAAACACTTACTGTCTGCCCTAACTACGTATATTCAATAGCAATATCTAGAGGTTCGTCCATAACCCTTATTTGCTGTCTTTCTGCATTTACATTGAACATAATCTTAGTTTTATTCATATTAATTTTCACTCTTATTATCATCTTGGTTTTAGTTATTTTAATTTTCACTCACATTTTCTTAGACTCATATACATTTTCATTCCTACATTTCTGCTTTGTTTCTTCAAATCTTCTATCATATTTGGCAATTTCACACATGATTCACTAAATAAAATTTTATCATCTGCAAATCTTAAGTTGCTAATGTATTCCCCATTAATGTCAATTCTCACATTTTCCCAATATAAATTTTAAATACTTCTTCTAGGCATGCTCTGAATAATTTAGGAGAGATGGGGTCTCCCAGTCTAACTCCTTTCTCATTCAGAATTTTCTCACTATCTTTGTGTAGTTTTAGGATTGCTGTACTTTCCGTACAGATATCTCCAAGTCTCCCAAGATTCATCTAGGTCTTGTTTTTGAACTTTCATCACAGCTGAAACTTTGACAAATTTCAAAGCTTTCTCGTAGTCTATAAATTCCATACACGGTAGTTTGTCATACATTTTGGATTTTGCCATTAACTGGTTAATTACATAGATATGGTCTGTTGTTGAATATCCGCTTGTAAAGCCTCTCTGCTCTCTTAATTGACTAGAGTCTAGCTGTCTTTCTACTAGGCCTAATATGATCTTTGTAAATATTTCATATATTGCGGATAATAAAATTACTGGGTGGTAATATTTCTGGTTCTTTGTGTCTCCCTTTTTGTGAATAAGTATGATAAAGTTTTTCAGAGCTGTAGGTATAGAACATTCTTGCAGACATTTAGCGTAGATTTCAGCCAGTTTTATTACTATGAGGTCTAGATATATTGTTCAATTAATTGTCGACCATCTTCTGCTGCTTTACCTCTTTTCATGTTTTTAATGCTTTCTTTACTTCTCCTAGTGTTACGATTTGTACCGGCTAAGATGTTTCATTATTTCCATAGTTATTTCTTATATAACCATTGTATAACATTCTATAGAAATCATTTGCTATTTTTATCACTCCATTCCTTTTATTAATAATACTACAATTTTCATACATTAAAACGAACATCTATTGGCACCCTGTTCCTATTTTTCTTTTCATCAATTGGATGCTTCTTCCTTTATTTCGTGTTTATTTTATTTTCGTATGATTATGTTTACGAACGTCTTGGGTTTATAGTTTATTTTGAAGTTCTGCTTATTCTATTTCATCTTTCTTAGATTTTACTCTAATTTCTAATATTTTCTTTATAAGGTTTTAGGTCATTTCCGATAGTTTTCCTCAATTATGCTTCGGAACTTTTCCACCTATTTCTTGTGTCATTTTCATAAAAAAAAAAAATTGTTAAATTACCTTTCATTTTTTTTACTTACTTCCATTCATCATCCAACTGGGAGTACCCAATCTGGATGGCTAAACTCATCAGATTTTTCAGTTATTACTGGAGTGTTTCTGTGTATATGCATATATACATATATATATATATATACATATATATATATATATATATATATATATATATATATATATATATGTATATATATACATATATATATATATATATATATATATATATATATATATATATATATGTATATATATATATATATATATATATATATATATATATATATATATATATATATATATATATATATATACATGTCTCTCTTCTTCACGGATGTTTACCCTAACCTGTTTTCAATAAGTGTTTTGAGATTTGATTGCTAGGCCTAAGCCACCTCCAATTTTCTTAAGCGCAAATGCCTGAATTATCACTTAGGTTACCAGCGATTAAATTACTTTTTTTTAATGAAATGACCAAAAGCGGTCTTACCTCACAGAGATTGTACTTGGACTGCTGAAGCTCTAGCAGATGATCGAATATATATATATATATATATATATATATATATATATATATATATATATATATATATATATATATATACATACATGTGTGTGTGTCTGTGTGTCTGTGTGCATGTGTGTGTTTCTGTGTGCGTGTGTGTGTGTGTGTGTGAAAAGGAAATTCTTACAACGCGTAAATAATACATACCTTTTATGTAAAGTAAATGGCATGAGATTTGATATACATCAAAAGAGTTATGTCGAAGCGAACAAAGACTCGTGTTTCTCATTAGCATAAGGAAGTTTGTGTGAAATCCCGTGATAATTGGTAAGTGATTGATCACGAACAGATGAGATGAGCGTTCTAATTTGCACTCGATTCATTTGCTCTAAATCTCCCCAACATATTATTCATAGTCGGTGTTTGGTCGCGTATTTACACAATTAATTAGCCGGCTTCTCGAATAACGCGCTTAGGCAAACAAACCGACCTTCTTATAATTATAAAGTTTATTTAATTCTATATCTAGGAAATATATATTTCATTATATCAGTTGAATATTATTGGAATTTTGTAGCTTTTAAACACAAAAGTTTTTCAATTATGGGATATTCTTTTTGACAATCTTTTTCTTTATCGAATAATTCGGCTGGTAATGACATTAAGAAATATTTTCTTCTAAAGTATTCTTTGCCTTACTAAAGTTATCTTCTTCATCCTCCTGCAGTATATATTCAAACCAGTTTACTTTAAGCTCCTCCAAGTTTCTCTTATTAGTTAATAGTTATGCTGATTTATTTCTTAATTTTTTGTATTCATCGTGAATATACCTATCGTTCCTCTTTATATCATGATGCTAAAGTTCCAAGTTTCATTAGCCAATAATTCAGAGATCAAGAATAACCTGTTCCACAGCTTGGCTCTTCCAGCATTTGGCCCTAATGCAGGGGGGTAGGAACGGTGTATTGGGGGGGGGGGGGGGCGGTTTCCCCCAGAGTGTGAAAAGGCACTAACGGGTCTGAATGGGGTCCCCGAGAATTTTTTTTTTTTTTTTTATTACGAGGAAACACTATAGGATGCAACTTCCCGGAATATGTCGGCAGATTGTGGCAACAACAAAATAATATTTTTAGACGATTTTTATGTGACCAATTACAATTTGTACAGAATGATTATCATAAAATACCAGTGAACCTACTTGATGAATTTAACGAGTTTCTATGTTTGTATGGTGTCATATTATTAGTACAGCATTCTCCACGAGTCACACAATCAAGTCATTTACCTCTTGATGACACTAAGTTTACTGTCCCACATCAAAGATTCCTCACTGGAGTCAAACTGAGTTTGATTATCAGTCACATATATGTTGATGTCAGCCTCTGTATCATCACTGAAAAGATGTACCACACTTTGTGGAAGTTGGCTTCCATCAAACCAGTCAATAACATAAGAGTTACCGACCGGTTTCTAACTATGATCTTTGGTTCAAGTTGTGCACGTTCGAGGACGTTTTGCATCTTTCCACATGGCAGCAATATAAATGGTTCTTTGGATTTTATTGAGCTGGACTTTGTGACATGGTGGCATGCTGCTTGAATTAATTTCTGGAATTTTTCTTAAAGAATCCTCATTCTGCCTCTGTTCATACTTTTGTTGGAAAAGAGCAAATCAAACATCATTGATGCTCCTGCGTTTCGAGATACAGTGAAATGCTCAAGTGAACTTTTAAATAACAGCCAGACATTCAGGAGTGACAACTGCATTAACCCCCAAAGTTTGCAAAAACTTCCTTAAAACTGTCATGCTTCGTATTCAATTTCAATGCTTTCAGGTTTCCTTTGCTCAATATTGATGATGTGTAGTTCGAACCAATGAAGGCATGCAATGCTGGTAAAGCATAAATCATGGCTCGATTGATATGATCCACTAGCTGTGAGATGTTAATGTGTCTCTTGGTGTTGTTGTTGCTAAGGCCAACGTACATCCAAATAGGGAAGCTGTTAGCATTCGTTTGATTTGCAACGAACATATAACTGTATCAAATTGACACATATCCTCAAAATCTAGTACTGTTCCCATTGTCCCCGGCTGAGGGTTACATCAATGTACTTGCAGTACTTGGACATCAACTCAAGGAAGCATAGTAGATAACATTCAAGATGAATTACTCAATTAAGTATTGTAGATTATACTCATGATGTATTACTCTAAGAAGTATAGTAGATCATATTCATGATAAATACATATGTTCAGTAAGTCATATCATTGACACTTACCTGTTATGATGCTATCTATAAAAAACATTGAGGGACCCTGAGCTCATAACATCAGATTCTCTCAGTTTTTCAGGACCCACAGAGCTGTCGTCAAGTAGCCCAAAGCACAAAAGAGGGCCAAAGTGATGTGAAATAGGCTAAACTTAATAAACAGTTTGTTAAATCTAGGTGCCTCTGCGGCTTATATTTGTAATGAGAGTTTTGCCGCTACCAAATCATAGTGAACAACAATTAACCTTCCATAACATTCTTTTGCCACACACTGGGATATCTTCATCATTTCAATAACGATATCCATCCTGGTATATGGCAAGTTGATGTTCTCCATGTATACAACTTTTTGTTGTGGAAGAGGATCACTGATCAAAGCTGAGTTCCAACCTATCCATACAGGCATTGGCCCCCTAGCAACACTCATCATCCACAGTATGTCTGTGTGCTACTCTTGAGTGAAGTTTGGTGGCCTGGGAATCTTTTGATTATGGTAATCAAATAGTCTGATTCTTGGCTTTTTGTTATACTGCTCCATTGTGGTTTCTCTTCACAAGAAAGACCGTTTTGATTGAGCTGTTTAGAGTAATGAAGGTATTCTTAAAGCTGTTTTAGCTGATGCCACATTTGTGGATGGTGATGGTGGATTGTTTTGAGCACTTGAAACATTTGCAGGTCATTGTCTGTGTAGGATATTTTTGATGGGTGACTGCTTCTGCAGAAATGTGTTTATAACACATTAACAGTATCATGAAATGTTTCCTTGACAGAACAAGTTTCACAATTTTCATTGTAGTTATCCCACGCTAAGTCGGCTCATAGCTTATGTTAATGTAGAATTTCTTCTGTTGTTACTTGCTGTCTGTCAGTTATGCTTATCGCCAGTTTTCTCTGGGTACATTTGAGGTATAATATCCTGTATGAGTGGTAACATTGGGCCTCTTTTGAGATGAGTTCAATACCAGTAATTCGTTTGAAGCTGTCCATCACATCTTGTCCATCGCACCTTGGATACTTTGGCCACTCATGATGGATTCACAGTTGCCTCATTTTTCTTTTGGCTTGTTTATTCTTACGGACTTTTAACTGCAGATACAAATGATGCATAGTTTCGCAAAATTCCCTCTCCTAGATGCGAGGATATGATCAATGCTGGATTGTAAGATTTTATCTGATGTATTTGGCTTTGCATGTATATTTTCTGGTATAGTTTGTCGAACAGCAGTGAAGGTTTTATAGCATTGGGAATTATGCCCATCTTTGTCACCGTATTAGTAAGGAAGCTTAACTGAAAAACATTTAGAATCTTTGAATAATTTTCGTTCTGCACCATCAGCATGCTTAACTTTGGCCTATGTATCTGTATCAAATGGTTTTAAATCATCCATGCACTTTCCAATTGTACAGAGATTACAAGAGATCTTGCTTCCCATTTCCTACACTACACCATTAATCTGAAAGCATATATAAAGCTATTAAAGTATATATAATATTTGCATTAGAAGATATCTCCAGATTAAATCACGTTTTAAGTATACAAGATATATGGGAAATCATCCAATTATCGACATTATTCAAAATGTGATTATATGTCCAATCATTAATGTATTGTTTATCTTGACCATATTATGCTAGACTTTAAAATGTTTAAAGCATATTTTGGTCGAGAAAGAAAGGCTGCAGTAGTACCCACAGCATATTTCGTTTGTGAAAAGTCTGGAAAAAGAGAAAATTACAGATTGTCCCTTGTTTGAAATAACTTTTGGTGACATCTCATGTTATCTGGAAACAACAAAACCATAACAATCCAACATTATTCCCACCAAATGAATTATAGGCAGATATTCTGACTATTAGATAATTATTTTGAGGTATTATATACGGGTAAATTTGGAAAACAATCATCTAAATTTATTTCCATGAAATAGAAAAAAAATATAAAAATCAGAAATACCGTTATAGTATACGATTGTCTGGGATGCACGTGTGCTGAATGGTTGTAGATTGTCGGCGGAGGTTGTCAACAGAAAAAATTGGTTAGGGACGACCAATGGGTCACAATACCCAATTTCAGCTGCCGAGAGATCCAGGGTGTCTTTAGGAGTGGTCCTTGGTCCCAGGAGGACTCAGGAAAGTTGAGTAAATCAGTTGGAGTCCTTGCAGCGGGACATTAAAGCAGCTTTGAGTGTACGGTGAAAAAGTTCAACCATTCCATTGGCAGCAGGCTTGTATGTAGTTGTCTGATGTAGGGTGATTCCTAGGAGATTTGCTAATGATTTCCACAATTTCCAAAGAAACGGCTACCACTGTGTTTGTAAGAAGTGAATCTTTTAATTCCTGAGAAAATTCTACGATAAAAACAATTATCAAACCTTTTTCACTCAAAAACATAAAAAAAACCCTCCAAACTCTGGGACAAAACAGGTTATCAGTGCGAGAGGAGAGCAATAACGATAATTTGGAAAAAAATAGAGATACTATTACAGTGTACTATCGTCTGGGATGCAATTGTGGTGCATAGCTGGAGATTGTCGGAGGAGGTTGTCGACAGAAAAAAAATTCGGCAGGGATGACCAACAGGTTGCCATACATCATTTCAGCTGTCAAGACATCGAAGGTGTTTTTTGGAGTGATCCTTCGTCCCAGGAGGACTCAGGGAAGCTGAATAAAACAGTTGGAGTCCTTGCAGCGGGAAATCAAAGTAGTTTTGATGGTACGGTGAAAAGGTTCAACCATTCCGTTGGCAGCAGGCTTGTGTGCAGTTGTCTGATGTAGGATGATTCCTAGGAGATTCGCTAATAATGGCAACAATTGCTAGGTGCAACTGGTACCCCTGTCAGATGAAATATGCTAAGGGATACCAAATCTCGCTATCCATCCAGAAAGTAAGGCAGATGTACATGAGGCAGACGTTGCAGTATCCATGGGAATGGCTTCAGGCCAATGAGTGCAGCTGTCGATGACAGTAAACAGGTAACAATGTCCTTCTGATGTGGGTAGTTGACTTACAACATTGATGTGAATATGGGCAAAGTGAGGTTAAGGTTGAGGAAAGGTGCCCACTCCTGAATCCCTCTGTCGATGTACTTTTGATGTTTGGCATGAAGTACAGGCACGTACCGAATCCTTAGCATCCTTAGTAATGCCATGCCAAATGAACTTTGTCTCCAGAAGCTATGAAGTAGAACGGCACGAGGGATGTGAAAGGCCATGAAGGAAATCAAACATCTGTCGGCATATGGGCGAAGGTATCCACAGTCTAGGTCTACCAGTACTGACGTCACAGAGGAGGGTTGCGTTGGAGTTGTCAAGAGTGACGTCTTCCCAATGGAGGGACGTAAAGGATGTCCTACATGCTTGGTATTCTGGATCGTTTCGTTAGGTTTTTGCTAAGGCGTTGCAATCCAATCCCAGGGGAATGGGGACGGATAAGTTTCTTGAAAGGGCATTGGCAACGGGATTAATTTTTCCAGGACGTTTAGAAGGGTACAATTGTATTCAGCCATAGAGGAGAGATATCGGCGTTGACGGGTGGAGCAGGCATTGGACTGTTGAATGAAGGAGTGCACCAGAGGCATGTGGTCCGTGCGAATGGCGAAGGTCGTTCCTTACAAGAAGTGGTGAAAGTGACGGAAGACCAGCTGCACTCCCAGCAATTAGCGGTCGAAAATAAATTACCTGGATTCCGCCTTGGACACTTTTCTATTGAAGAGTACTGCCCCACAAGCAACGTTGCTATCATCAGTGGAGTGAAGAAGAGGTATATATGGCATGGGGAAAGTGAGAGCAGCAGAGGTTGATAGTGCATTATTTGCGTTGCAGAAGACTGTTTCTTGAAGGGGACCCCACTTCAGATCTTTTGGCTTGCCCTTGAGGGAGGTATAGAGGGGGTCAAGAGTGGCGGTGATGGCTGACAGGAAACGGTAATAATAGATAATCATATCCAAGAATTCTTGTGGTGCTTTGACGGTCGAGTGGGTGGGGAATTTCTAAACGGCTGCTATCTTCTTAGTGAGAAGGTAGGCATAGGCATCTGAGGGTGCAATGATGTGGAGTGCAAGGTCAGAGGGGCCAGGTTGGAGAGGCATCAAGGAGTACGAATCCGCTTATACAAAGAGACGGTGAGTGACATTAACTAGGAGTTGGAAATATGAGAAGAAACCTGGCCCGAGAATTGGCAACGAGAAACATCCATTTATATTTAGCGCTTGCAAGCGATAATATAAGGGTTTCATAACCGTTTTTGGTATCGCAGATCCGTTAGCAGCTACTAGACGAATGTCGGCAGACTTAGACAGACTATGTCGTGTCCTGGAGAGTGACCTTAGCAGATGAAAATGGCAAGCACCTGTCTCTACCAAAAATTGCATGCCCGAACCTACATCGTGTAAAAAGAAAGATTAGGGACAGAGGAGGCAACCACCGCAAGTGATGCCCTTCTTAAAACTTTTTTGGCCACTGACAACTGTTCACACATTTTTTTACGGCAGCGGCAAATCTGGAGTGGGAGTAGCATAACTGTGGCCAAAGGGCATCAGGAAGTGGCTGTAGATGTTGTTGGTTGGAGAGTAGGCGAGTTGTGGGTGGTGAGAGGTTTTGTAGCCGCTCTGGCACGTCACGGGATTGGCGTTTGAGTTCTACCCCATTCATGGCAGCTTCAGTCGATGTTGAATAGTTGTCCACTTCATCAGGAGTGGAGGAGTCGATGAAGTATTGAAGGTGGCGAAGTGGCTGTCCATAAATGCGTCCACTTTGGTCATTAGGTCCTTCATGGGAAAAATATTGACATCGGGGATGGCAGCATGTACAGGTTTGGTTAGGCGCCGTACCCAAAGGGCACAAAGGAGATCCACTCCACAAGGAGAGCCATCTATGGTACAGCTTTTTAGAGGTGAAGTGGCATCAGCTACTGTAGAGCTACTGTAAGTTTTAATCTTATTCAATTACAGTTTTTACCAGTCTTTATGCTTTATTTTTCCATATGATATTGTATGGATTGCTGTCCGTGTTTGGATGTATCAATTATTCAACTTTCATATAATTGAAGGCTCAATAACCAAATTACCCATCAAAAGTGTTTACATTCAAAACGTTTTTCACTAGTGGGCTGAAACATTTTTGGAATTCAAGCTCGTCTAGTAGATTTTCTTTACTATTTCAGTTTTATACTAATCCTCTGTTGTAATGAAATTGACACTAGCCATGCTGTTACAGGTAACTTGATTCAGATTATATGATAGTAAATATCTTTATTAACATTTCATTTAGGTTCAGTAATAGTTTACTAATAATACCTGCACAGCTAATTCCTGAAAACATTCCGTAAGTTAGTTTACTTAAAAAAGCTAAAGCAGTTTATAATCCTGTAACTGGGCTTATATCCATATATATGAAAATTAGGGAAAATGCTTCTATACAAGACAAATAATAAGTTACATGTCCCAGTAATGGTTGTTGGAATCCTCTGTATCAATTAAATAAGGATATAGAAGCTAATTCTATGATCTGGTTATAGGAAGTATTTTTCAAAATTTCCAGCCTTGAGTTAAGATTTAGTTTATTTTCTATTTATTTTTCTTTTTTGTAATCTATTGTGCACTTTGTTAAGTCTTCCAGTGGGTTTACATATCTAAGTTATCTTACATGAGTTCATTAATAAACTGTGATTATTAAATACATAAAAGACCTTTTATGTTTGATTTAATACGTAACAACATTTATTACCTCTTTCATCTTCTTTATCCCCTTTGTTAGGCATTTGGATCTTTTTTATCTATAGCTTAGGAAGAACTCGGTCCTATTTCGCCTGGCAGGCCCAATAAATAGAAAATGCAGAAAATAGTTTGTGCCTTTTATTTTTCTAACACTATACAAGGGAATAAAAGCTATCTTTCTTCTTTTCATATATGAGAAAAACTGATTTTTTTCTTCTACTTTAATAAAAAACTTCTCAAAAGACTATAGATTATTTTCAAGGTATCATAAACAAAACAAAATAAAACAACAATAGTTTTTAATTACTTAATACTATGAAAATGGGATACCAAACACTTCATTCATATTTGAAATCAGGATATGTTACACATTTAAATTTTTTTGTTATTTCTATATATATATATATATATTTTTTCAGTATGCTAGTATACTCATAAAATGGAAAGTGACCCTAGAGACCTTCCTTACCAAGCCAAAGCTCAGACCAAGGTGATTTCTTACTTCACGCATGTACATGACCGAAAAGGAGAGACTATACTCAGGACTTGAGGATCTTAAGTTTAAACTTTATGTGTATTATCAAAAAACCATTAATATTACGTGTGGATACATATTGTGTTCTGTTATGAAGAGATTATCTTAATTTTCCATAAAGATATCACATTGAGTATTTTACCATTTGTTCTCTATTTATCCAGTTAGCGTATCTAAACTAAGTATAATTGCCATGTAGGGGATAAAAAGTAAGAGTATGTAACGTTCCTGAATATAAGACGAATTGAAAACGTATAAATATTCATTATCCTTATTATTAAATTATTATTACAAAGTAGCTCGACATTCTTCGTTTTAGATTATTGATTTGCGTTGCTCATTATCATTTGACCTTTTTTGCAATATATAAACGTTTTCGTCTACAAAAGAACACAATATTGTTCTGAAATATGTTTTAACATTTACGTGCGCGTACGTGTTTATGATTTCGATATTGTAATAATAATAAAAATCAGATATATATAAATAACTGTCCCAGATTGTGTCCTCAGACTGCAACCAGTCAGAACTTTTTTTCATCTATGTGTGAATTGAAGTTATTCCCTTGGTGGAAATATCTTATTGGTCTTTGTTTAATTTAGACATGAAAGATTTGCGGTGACAGAAAAGTTTCAATGTACCATGAACACGAAGATGCAGATTAAAACAATGTACTTGATATGCCTAATAATGATGAAATTGCAATATTACTTGGATATTACCGTATTTTACTTTGATTGGACAACTTCAATACACCGAAATGAAATGTAAACCAACCAGATAATCCCCCTTTCTTGAGCGCAAATTCATAGAGCTAAGTTTATAAAAGCTACCACACCGGTAACCATTTCGAATCATTACCTTCAGAGGATTTCTCTTTGTCACTGATTTTAAGTGATTTCGTCATCCCTGTCATCACCAATTAGATTTACATAGACGAATGAAATGTTTGATCATTGCACACAAATGTTATCGTCTGTGATGCCCAATAAAGGTTTCACTTCACAATATTGTCGCAGTATTATATTGATATGAAAAATGACGATTTTTTTTTTTTTGATGTTCTAAGGGGGCTTTATTATTTCATAAAAAGAAACAATATAATCGTCTGGAAAAGTTTATATTTTTCTTAAGAGGAGATTGAGAGATGGTGGTAGTATTAGGAAGCTCGCGAGAAGGCTGGAGCAGAGACGAAGGAATAATGGAGTTGTATATTTTTTCCTTCTAGTTTTCAAACATTCAAATTGACATTCTGAAATTTATGTTCAATTAACATTTTCCGATTTATCGAAAGTACATTTTCAGTGTCTCTTAGGATTCAGTATTTGCTCCGATTTTCTTCCAATCATTGACTATGCCTCTAGGTCTAGGATAATTCACTTACCCAGTTACTTCAACTGTGTGTTGTGGTTGACTTGGGATTAAAGCTTGACCTGGAGCCTTCATTTAACATTCACGTTAAGCTTAATTTTGTTTTTCCTTTTTTCAACTTGGAGACGCCCGTTTTTGAGTAAAGTAATTCATTAAAAGGTCCAATAAACAGAAATCAAACGTTAGATTGCTTTAAAAGTATTTTGGACAATATAGTGTTGCAGAGAGAGAGAGAGAGAGAGAGAGAGAGAGAGAGAGAGAGAGAGAGAGAGAGAGATTGTGTTTTTTATTTTTTAGTGATTTACATGCTTTCATGGTCTCCCTAAAAGGAAGTACGGAATTTTCATTTATCTTTTTTGTGATTTTCTTATTAACAAAAGAAAGAAAATATCTAATCCAGATCATGGATTTTTCTCTTTTATCGCCCTCTGGATTTGATTCTCTTATAAAGGAAGCAACATAATCCTTTGGATCTTTTGAGACGGGATTTTATCTTGCAGGATGAGCTAGGGAGAATCTGGATGAAATAGGACGTTCAGGGGCGTGCGGATATCGACAAAAGAATAAAGGCGTTCTAGATAATATTATTTCTAACCAAATACACGTTTATTTTTATAATTTATCTCCCCTTTTCTTGTCTATTCTCAATTTCTTTTCAATATTGCCTTTATGTCATAATTTAAATGTTCACAAACCTGTACTTAGGTTTAAGGATTGATTTTGATTCTGATTTCGGGTGAAATAAGGATTTTGATTTCGATTTTAAAAGTCTTAATTTGTATGGATAACTGAATTCAAAGCTTACAGCAGCAAGGCAATTTTTCTTTAAAATGGGAAATATCTACAATAAGGATTTGATATGAAGGACTTGATAACCTACATTTGTTTCTTCATATCAGTGGTCAGCCATTTATTGTTTTGTTCTTTGCGGGAGTACTTATTCCTATGCTTTCCGTATCGTTTTTGTGTAAATGAAAAAAAAAAAAAAAAAGATCTTACAATATTCTTCTTTGTACTGTACATATTCCTTTATATGGAAAAATAAAAAACGATAGAAAAAAAATCAGAAAGAAAATAACACAATGAAATCTCCAACTACTTGCAAACAAAGTCCGAGATAAATAAATAATAAAGAAAAATCTGCAACGGCATCCATTTCGAATCATAATCTTTGAAGGTTTTTTTTATCTCGTTGTCTAAGAACACGGGTGATATCATCTTCCTTTTCATCGCCATCTGGGTATAATACTCTTAAAAAAGACGTAACATAATCCCTGGGATCCAACAAAATAGTCTCTGATTTTTTTAGGGTGAGTCGGGTGGAGACTGGATGGATTAGGAGGCGAGGAACGAAAGAAGAATACGAGTAGGGAAGAGTAAATTGCTTCCTTCTAATTTTCACATGTTTGAATATCTTTTCCCTGGTCATTTAGCCTGAATGTGTAACACAATTGTCCCTCTTATTCAGTCATTGATTTTGATTGAAGTTGACATTTTATTAGATCTTGACTTTAACGTCTAGATCAACATTTACTTTAGATATATTAGTATAACTGTGAATTTGACTTCGGGTTAAACTTCGACTTCAGGTTTAAAGATTTTGTTTTCAAATGAAAAATCCACTTTGATTTGGGGCGTGGACTTTAATCTTTGACGTCAGATGGAATCAATACGATTTCGGATTCCTTCAATTGAGAAACTTCTGAAAAACTGAAATGATATCAAGCTCACACTCTTGGTTCCAGGATTATGATCAATGTCATGATTTAAAGCATTAATTTTCCTCTACGGTCGTGTTCTATCACCTCTCACTTTTAACGATTAATGAAAGAAATGATACTCAATCCCTACCTTACTGCATAACAATTCAAAAAATAAGGGATTCGAGGTAAAATTCACTTGCTTGAGGGTACAATCGGGCACATTATTCTATCTTATTTCTCTTCCTCTTGTTTTTTTTCTAAGTTTTTAAAGTTTAAATATTAAAGATTTATTTTAATGTTGTTACTGTTATTGAAATATCTTATTCTAATTTTTAATTATTTCTCTTGTAGTTTATTTTCTTTCCTTATTTCCTTTCTTCATTAAGCTATTTTCCCTATTGGAGCCCTAGGGCTTATAGCATGCTGCTATTCCAAGTAGGGTTGTAGCTTACCTGATAATAATAATAATAATAATAATAATAATAATAATAATAATAATAATAATAATAATAATAATATAATAATAATAATAATAATAATAATAATAACCGATAGTGAGTGGGTGGAAGGGAACTTCAGTTTAATAAGAATTGGAGAATTACGACAACGCCAAAACATTCCTTAATTTATTTCCTTCACCAATAAATAACAACGAAAAAATGCATTTTTTTCTCGCTACCAAGAGCACAAGGGAATTAGCAGCCGAACTGGCAGAGCCTTGTCCAAACCATTCCAATCCAGCATACGAGATCAATGTGACATGGATTGTTAGTATTCGTTCTCATTGGATACCTTCTCATTACTGTACAGAGGCTCATATGAAAATTAAATAAAAATAGCATAGTTAATTTTTATAAAATCTAAAATGCCACAATTTGACCAAGGAACTTCTAGTTTCCCGTAGAAAATTGCCTGAATATGCATTTTCCCATTCTAAATTTTATCTATTTACAATATTTATGTACAGCTTATTCTATTGTTTTACTTTCTTATAGATATTATCGTTTGCCGCTATAACAGGAACGTCTGGATCCAAGTCACGTTTCGGGAAAGATGTTAGCTCTATAACGTCATCCCAAAATTTGTGAGATTTAAACTACATAGAAAAGAATTACAACGGAAAAACTTCTACAGCAAATGTAAAAAAACTTTGATATTGCAGGAGCTCGACCAAAAGAGGAAACTAGTTGAAAGAGACAAATTAAATTCAATGAGATGTTATGAAACTGTGGAAAATTTTACCTTTTATTGATTTAAATCATGCATTACATTACATTCATAAGAAAATGTAGGTAAATTTAAATACTAAATACCTGTTAATCATGCATGATAATTGCATAATCTAGGAGCATTTTACAAACCACCTTGTCTAGACCTTAACCATGTAATTACAAACCTGTCGAGCAGACCTTTTCTACAAAGGAAAAATGGTTGTTATCCTTTGGAATGGATCATTATTTATTTCCGAAGGTATCAAAATTCAAATGTTCTTTCTCTTTAGAATTCATGTACTGTAAACTTATGAATTATCCAATGGTTGACAAATTTAATCCAAGTGACCTTATAACAGACCTAAAAACACTAATATCAAACACCCTTAAAATTTTCAAACAATCTGAGTCGGATCTTAAAGTTCCGAAAAACTTGAAAAAGGATAAAAACATAGGATGTAAACTGGACAAAGGAAGAGGAGTGGTTATTATGAACAAACAAGACTATCTTACGAATATGGACTCCATTCTGAATGACCCTTTTACGTTTGAAAAATTAACATATCAAGACCCTTTTAAAAATACTCTTTTGTTAGAAGACCGATTAAATAGATTTTTAAAGAAATTATCAAATCAGAAAAAAACATTACTGCAATAGAATACAAAACATTATACAGCAGCAGATCCAATCCAAGCAATGTGTAAGGCCTTACAAAAATACATAAGGCAAATATACCCTTAAGGCCAGTATTGTCATCTTTTATAACAGTATTTTGAATTAGCAAAATTCAGAATTCATGGAATAAACAAATATGCTAGAAATGAATACTCCCTGCGAAGCATCTATGAATTTTTCGAGGACATTAAAGATACCCCCATAAGTGAGGAAAAATATTTTGTAAGTCTACAGTGGATATAACTTCTCTAAATACAAATGACCTGGTTCAGGAAACTATCAACATAATTACTAGTCTCATATATGACAATGAGGAAAACTTCAAGAGGTTTGAATGAAAATGATTTTATAAAGCTTTTAGATCTAACTGTTGATAACACCTACTTTGTATTTAATGAAAATTATTGCAAACAAAAGGAAGGTTTAGCAATGGGCTCACCTTTATCTGCAATTCTAGCAAATATTTTTCTTTGCTATCATGAAGAAAAATGGTTAAATAACTGCACATCCGATTTTAAACCAACTTACTACAAGAGATACGTAAATGACACATTTGTAATATTAAAAAAGAGGGAAGATGCGGACAGAATGTTTACGATAGAAAAAGATGATCATATTCTCTTTTTAGACATTTTAATAAAAAAAAATCAAATAGCGGATTAGACACTAGTATCTACATAAAACCCTCTCACACAGGCCTCGGAGTTAACTTTGGGGGTAGATGATATGGTAATTTCAAGACAAATACATTTACCACAATGGTCTATCGAGCATTTAGACTAACATCATCTTTTGAAAATTTTCATAAAGAAATATGTTTCCAAGAGAAGTTCTTTTCTAACAATGGGTTCCCATCTAAAATCTTTTATTACAAACTTAAAACTTTTCTTAACAATATATTTCGTCCTCGGTCAAAAAAGTTTGGTCCAAAAAACTTGAGCTCTTCATCAAATTACCATATTTTAATGATGAATCCAACAAATATCTTAAAACCAAAATAAATGAAATCTTGAGTATATACCTACCACAAATTAAGCCGAATATGATGTTCTATAATTATTCGACAATAAAAAGTTTGTTAATCATAAAGAAAAGCTGCAAAAGACGTTTAAGTCTATGGTGGTGTACTTGTTTAACTGACTAAATTGCTAATTAGCTTATGCTGGCTTCACGAAATAATTCATTTTTTTTTTTCGCTACCAAGATTAGCAGCCGAACTGGCAGAGTCTTGTCCAAACCTTTAGATTCCATGTGACGTGGATTATCTGTGTTCGTTCTCATTGGATAACTTCTCATATGAAAATGAAATAAGAATAGCCGAGTAAATTTTATAGAATCTAAAAAGCCACAACTTAACCAAGAAATTTCTAGTTTCCCGTTGAAAATTCCCAATTCTAAAATTCATTTGTTTGTAATATTTATAAACAGCTCACTCTATATTGTTTTACTTTTTTTTTTTTTTTACCCAGAAACATGATTATGAAAACAGAAACATTTGCAACATTGTTATTTATTGGTGATGGAAATGAATTTATCAATAATAATAATAATAATAATAATAATAATAATAATAATAATAATAATAATAATAATAATAATTAGATAGGTGCTGCGCGGAACGGGTATTATGTTTGGAACGCATAGTTTCCCTCGTTGAATGTCACTCACTATCACGCTAACTATTTTTTTCATATTTATTTAGAAGAACTAGTAGTCACCTGAACTGGTAAAGTTTTTATCGGAAAATTTTAAATATAACACATATAATAAAGTGAAACAATTCAATTATATAAATCCACACATATTATATATATATATATATATATACTATATATATATATATATATATATACACACAAACACATGCACTCGATATATATATATATATATATACACACACAAACACATGCACTCGAATATATATATATACACACAAACACATGCACTCAAATATATATATATATATATATATATGTATATATATACTGTATATATATATATATATATGTATATATATATATATATATATTCACACACAAACACATACACTCAAATATATATATATATATATATATATGTATATATATATACATAAATATATACATATATGAATATATATATATATATATATATACATAATATATATATATATATATATGTATATATATACATATATATATATATATATATATAAGGCTACATGGCAGCTGTGGCTTTTCTATTGCAGATATTAAAATTAAAATTGGCAGGGTCTGAGAAAATATGCTTAATATCAATCCATGAAATTCTAATTCTGATATGTAAATTAGTTTCGGAGACATTTGCTACGGCACCGAAAGTAACTTTTACATTCATAACATAACACTTCTCCTGCGGCTTTTCTACAACAGATATGAAATTGAAAATTGTCATAGACAAAGTAAATATCAGTCCGATGAATCCATGAAAATTTCATTTCGGTATGTGAATTAGTCTAGGAGAAATATACGTCGCCGCCGAAAATCAGTATCCTGGCCATACCAAAAATAATCTGCTAGGACTTTTCTATGTCATGTATCAATATGAAAATTGAAATGCCAGTAGTTCACATAACCACTAATGAACCCTGTGAAAATAATTTGAATATCTGTGAAACTCTAGGAAGAGTTTATTGGCCACACCCCCACGGATATTTTTTTAGCTAAAATAAGCAATTTTTCTAAAAGAAATTACCACCAGGGCATGTCTATAGCAGGTATGAATATGAAATTTGTCAGAAACAAAAGATATATATATATATATATACAGTATATATATATATATATATATATATACAAATATATATACATATATATACTTATATATATATATATATATATATATGTATATATATATATATATATATATATGTATACTGTATATATATGTGTGTATATATATACAGTGGACCCTCTACATCCGAACGTATCTACATCCGAATTTTC
Organism: Palaemon carinicauda; assembly: GCF_036898095.1. NCBI lineage: Eukaryota > Metazoa > Arthropoda > Malacostraca > Decapoda > Palaemonidae > Palaemon > Palaemon carinicauda. Next base: position 104,756,149 of record NC_090732.1, read on the forward strand.
CAACATCCAAAGTAAAATTCGAGCAAATTTTTGACTCTACACCCGAATTTTATTTCGACACACGAAGTGAGCAATTTTCATTGTACGGTTGTATCCGAATTTTTCGACACGCGAAGTACAATTCGAACACGTTCCGACTCTACACCAGAATGTTTTTTTCGACACCCGAAGTAAACAGTACTCGTACGCGTTGTCGGTGCTCATAGCGCCTGAAGTGTTTTTTATTTCCGCCGATAGAAGGCAGCACATTGACCTCGGAGGGACGCTCAATTAGCGGGTCTTGGGTCAGTCCTCTGTTCTCGTCGGCTTCTTGCGGTTGTGCTCTGTGCGTTCTGCTATTAACTCTGTTTTAATCGTGATTTTTTACGTGCATCCTTTAACAGTAATTTACGTAAAGTATGGGTCCTAAAAAGCTTAGTTTTGCCAGAGGTAGTGGTAGTGGTGAGAAAAGGAAGAAGGAAATGCTTTCTTTAGAAATTAAGCAGGAAATTATTGAAAAACATGAGCGTGGCATCCGCGTGAGTGAACTTGCTAAACAGTATGGCCATAATATGTCGACGATCTCGACAATCCTTAAACAGAAGGAAGCTATTAAAGCAGTGAAACCCTCTAAGGGGATCACCATAATTTCCAAACGCCGTACCCCTATCATAGAAGAGATGGAACGACTTCTACTAGTGTGGATTAAGGATAGAGAGATCGTTGGCGACACCATCACCGAGACCGTTATCTGCGAGAAGGCGCACGCCATCTTTACGGACTTGAAGGAGGAGAGCTCTGGGGGTGATGCTGGGGAGAGTTCAACCGAGCCTTCCTCAGATGATTTCAAGGCATCTCGTGGCTGGTCCGAGAAATTTAAGAAACGGTCCTGAATTCATTCAGTTGTTCGCCACGGAGAGGCTGCTAGTGCGGACACAAAGGCTGCAGCTGACTTTGTCAAGAACTTCGAAAAGATCGTGCAGGAAGAAGGCTACGTAGAGCAGCAGGTGTTTAATTGTGATGAAACCAGGCTGTTTTGGAAGAAGATGCCGAGTCGAACCTACATCACTGCCGAAGAGAAAAAATTGCCTGGACATAAGCCAATGAAGGATCGGTTGACTCTTGCCCTATGTGCCAACGCTAGCGGGGACTTTAAAGTCAAGCCCTTACTGGTTTACCATTCAGAGAACCCTAGGGCCTTTAAAGCACACAACGTCGATAAGGATCAGCTTCATGTTTTCTGGCGATCCAACTCGAAGGCCTCGGTCACTAGGCAATTCTTTGTGCAATGGGTTAACCAAGTTTTCGGTCCTTCTGTGAAGAAGTATCTTCATGAACAGAAATTGCCTTTAAAGTGCCTGCTATGCCTTGACAATGCACCCGCTCACCCCCCCGGACTTGAAGATGATATCTTCGATGAATTCAAGTTCATAAAGGTGCTGTATCTTCCACCGAATACCACCTCTATCCTCCAGCCCATGGACCAGCAAGTCATCTCTAATTTTAAGAAGCTGTACACCAAGCACTTATCTAAGCAGTGCTTTAATGTCACGCAAAGCACCAACATAACTTTGCGTGAATTTTGGAGGGGCCACTTCAACATCGTGCACTGCTTGAAGATCATAGATCAGGCTTGGGTGGGATTAACTCGACGGACCCTCAATTCTGTCTGGAAGAAGCCGTGGCCTGATGCAGTTTCTTCCCAAGATTTTGAAGGTTTTGACCCCGAACCTGATCCCGTGGTCGGTGCAGCGGAAGCCGTAGAGGAAATCGTTTCCCTTGGCAAGTCCATGGGTCTGGAGGTCAACGCAGATGACGTTACGGAACTCGTCGCCAAACATCACGATGAACTTACCACGGATGAGCTCAAGGAACTCCATGCTATGTCGGAGCACATGAGTGATGACGAGGAAGGGAGTGAGGAGGTAGAACATGTGTTAGGTTTGGCGCAAATAAAAGAGGTGTTAGGAAAATATCAAGACGTGGTCGACTTCATCGACAAATACCATCCAAAGAAATTGCAGGTTTGTCGTGTAGTTTCTCAATTCGATGATGTTTGCCTAACTCACTTTCGAAACATTCTGAAAAGCTGTACCAAGCAATTATCTATCGATAATTTCTTTAAAAAAACTGCGAAGCGAACTCGTGATGAAGAGGATGTAAGTGATTCGAAGAAAACGGCAAAGAGTGAAGCGGAAGAAAGTGAAACAAAGAAAACGGAAAAGAGAGAAGCAAAAGAAATTCAGTCAATTTTAAATGTAGAGAGTGAAAGTGATTAAAATTACGTAATCATCAAAAAGAGAAAAAGAAAATGTAAAAAAAAATAAAAAATATAAAAATAAAAAAAAAATAAGCTAAGTTGTGTTAAAGTTCACTTAGTGTAAGTTAGAATAAGTTATGGTAGTGTACGTTTATCGTAGTTAACCTCTCTACCTCCTCGCCGCCCGTCCATCTCCTCTCTGCGTAGCAAGACTAACAACACCTGCGCTGGAGTTTCTAAGGTAAAGTGACGCTAAAAACCCGTTTCTTATTTATCATTTTTTGCTAATTCTTCTTATTTACATGTCTATTCTTCTTATTTACATGTCTATTATCTAATTTAGTGTTCATTATTCTCATGGGAAAATTATGTGTAGTAGTTTATTAAGAAGTTATCATAGGTTTTTGGGCTCAACCACGGATTAATCCTATTTCAATGTATTCTTTTGGGAAAATTCGTTTTGACATCCGAACATTTTCTACATCCGAAGTTGGTTCTGGAACAGATTAAATTCGTATGTAGAGGTACCACTGTATATATATATATATATATATATATATAATGTATATATATATATATATATATATATATATTAGTATAGGAGTTATTGATGCTGCTGTCGAAAGTATCAGCTTTCCCCATCCCCGCACTTCTTCCGGACTCTAGGCCTACAGCGAAAAGGAATGACCGGACTATGGGATAGAGTGAGTTATCTTTGAAAAAAATTGGTACCTCATATAAGGTCACTCACTTCGTTCGCGACGATAATAATAATAATAATAATAATAATAATAATAATAATAATAATAATAATAATAATAAAACACCAAACTTATACAAATTTCAAACGATAATTCTCAAAAGTATTTATTCGTTTCATCGTATCTTTAGACGTGTGGTATCATCATCTGTTTCATTGTCAACTGGATTTGATTCACTTAAAAATAAAAGACAGAATCGCTTCAGAGTTAAGTCAGAAGGATGGGAAGTTCAGACAATGGAGAGAATCGGTAAAGGAATAAGCGAGTTTTGGAGACGTCTTTTCGATATTCAAAGGACTTATACATTCCAAATTCGATATATTCTTATTTCATTAGGGATTTGTTTCAACTACAACTACGCTTTTGTCCTCATTGGCATTTAAAAAAAAATGGCTGAAAATATGCTTTATTTGATTTACACTCTCTGCCATGGTAATAAATATACACCTGATACGGACACGCCGCAGCTAATTAGGTCTGCTATTTTTGGCAACAGAAGACAATCAGTCGTGGATTTATTGATTTTCTGGGCTTAAGAGCTTACGTCACACCACTACTTGTGCTTGTTTTACGTCTTGGAAATATTGTCTTGAAAGAGGTTTTTTTTCTTTTTTTTTTCATCTTGAATATAGAAGAGGATTTCATGAAGAATACAAGAATGACTGTTAATGAGTTTGGTGACGTTGACTCAAGAAATTGATTTTGTTCATAATGAGGAGTTCTTAGGTGCTCAAGATGTAACAGTTAATGGCGTGGGAAGGCAGATAATGATAAAGGACTTTGATTTGATATTCACTTCTCTTAGTGTTATTCATCTTCTGTTTCTATTATCGAGATCTGTTCTGCAAATGCAAAGCTATTTGGTCAAGCATATTTAATATTAATATTTCTGAATTATTACAACAATAGATTGTCCATAGAAGACTTACAGTTTTTCTTAGAAGTTACGTATATACCTCGATAACAGGTATATAAAATATTCAACAAAACTGAATCACACTATATGCTATTCTAATATTGCTTGCCTCCTGATATAGAATTTATTACAGTAGTAGAAAATATAGACCAAAAAGTTGAATACATACATTTTTAAAAATTTTCTTGGATACCGAAAGTAATAGATTAATACAATAAACTGGGAATCTTCATCTTAATCAAATCGCATCATATTGATCAATTAATCCATTCAAGATAACTAATTAATAAACATCATATCTGCTATATTTCAGACTATAATATATAATGTGGAAACTCGGAACATTTTAATTACAATTGGAATCTTTTTTTGTCTTTCTTAGAGTGACAACACAGACAAAAAATAAGAAAACGTAGGAGAGAGATAATGGAAGTGAATATATGATTCATCCCTCTTAAAACACGAAAAATCATTTCATTCAGAAAAGGGAAAATTCCTCACACCTGAACTGAAATGAATTTAACGAACTGACCAACCCAAAGATTCGATTACATAACATCATAGCTAAATGGTCAATGATACATTGTATCAAATTAATTTCCCCTTTAAAGTAGGAGAGATTTATATTTGAAAATTAGTATTCATCAAACAGTATTGATGAAATTTCTATTCATTTTGATATCCACGACAGCACTCGAAAGAAACAGCATTCCCTTTTCATCTTCTTTAATCTAATGGCAGACGGCAATTACATTTAATCAAGGGAACATTGTCTCTAACAAGATCTGCGAACGAAAACTTTTGATGAGAGGATCAGTGATTGTCTGTGTGCGTATGAGAGAGAGAGAGAGAGAGAGAGAGAGAGAGAGAGAGAGAGAGAGAGAGAGGTGGATTTCAAACAGAATGATGAGATTCTCTTTTGAAATACTTTCATTATCGCTTATAGAAGACCAAATATAGCAATATATTAACATTAATTCATGATTTTATTCTACTTTCTACTTGTGACCCATATAATTAACAATTCATAGTTGTGGCGCTATGGTAAATATCCAGTCTACCCCTCCCTTAGAAATGACAATTCTATGCCTTCTATAAGGTGTTGGATGAAAAATTTAGGTTTCAGATTTACCCTTTTTTATTTTGATTAGTTTTCTTTTCTCTCACAACAACTTGCAATAGGAGGAGGAGGGAGATTTGATCTTTTCCTATCCTTCCCTTCGCTCCCCTTAAATGATACCGACTTCTTGTTGGTATTATTTGAAAATATGGTTTTCACATATTGCATTCGCAGTATATTATCTATAGATATGAGGGACATATTAAGTATTTAGGATATTATATTACATAGATATCCAAGTCTGTTATACCAATTTCAAATAGAGTTTGTAAATATCATCATAAGGTAATGTTGCTTTGATTTCTTGATAAGTTCAAACCCCATTGATTAAAAGTTTAGGAAAATATCGGAAATTTGTACTACAGGGAGGTAAAGCAATTTTAAAAGAAACCTTTATCTGGTCTATGAAATGAACGAAAAACCTCTCCCGTAAAATTTTTTCAAACTTTTGTGTTCTGAAAGCGAAAACATTCACTTCCAAGATAATGTCTACTAGCGCAACCTCCGGGTCAGTTAATGATAAAAACAACGTAGAAATGCTCTATACTGTGTTAAAAGTTTGTTCGTAGCAGCCGTAGCCACCAAGTAGATTTTTCCAAGGAAAAAACAAACAATCAGTAACTAGATTTGCGTCTCCTGGGAGACAACCAGAGCAAATATTACATTCTAGTCTGGCGTGCAGATGCAAATGCGCGTTTCTTTTGTCACACTGGAATCCAAAGACACGGTGAAAAATAATGCTGAACCGTTTTGTACGGTTTCGAGGAAGGGGGATGCTCACCCAATAGCTGGATCTGCATTAGAAACCGTAAAAAGTTGAGTGAAAAATGTGTAGGGGAAATTGGAAATGGTTTAAATGGAATATTTTACCATTTTTGTAGGGATAAAAGTGAATATTGAGCAGGAGTCTAAGCCTAACTAATGGAAAGTCGATATTTCATTTCCATCCTATTTACAAAGATTGACTCGTCAGTTACTTAGTTACTACTAAAACCTAAAACAAGTTAAATATTCCGTTGAGAAGTTAGCAGAGTGCTGCTAACCAATCATGATTTGCTTCATCAGTATTGTATCTGCTTTCTGTTAGAAATTTAACCTCTGATGTGGAGTAAATTGCAAATTCATGCACACACAAACACGCATACTTAAGTATATGTGTGTGTACATACACACACACACATATGAATATATATATATATATATATATATATGTATGTATATATATATATCATACTTAAGTGTGTCTATATATACATATATCTATTTATCTATCTATCTATCTATATATATATATATATATATATATAATACTTGAGTATATATATATATATATATATATATATAATACTTAAGTATTATATATATATATATATATATATATGTATATATATATATATATATATACACACACACATAATTCTATCGCACACACATGTAACCATGCAGCGACATGAGTTATTTTGATACGTATAATTGCAGAATCACCAGTTTAAACTCTACATGATTTCTTATTCATTGCTTTCGTTATGGCGTTTCTGATTTTATATCTTCAATACTGCTTGCATGAATTTGATATTATTTGGTTAGTGACATTTCTCGGTATATAAAATTCTATTTTCATGATTAGTAAAATATTACAAAATTTATGATTATATATATTTTCTTTACATATTGTAATATGAAATCTACTTTGTTATAGCTATTTTCTTTAATAAAATCAATATTTTTAGAATTAATTTTGAATTTTATCAAGAACGGCCATGATTGTTTCATCTTCATTGGCGATCAGAGATAAACTTGGATAAAGAAAAGTGGTGCAATGCCATCAAACGTGGGTAGTCTCCACTTGTTCCATTTTTCTGCTGAGTTACTAATTCCGTGGCTGAATTAACATTCTGCTCTCCAAATGCGTACACAAATATGAACGTGAGTTCTAAATAGCTTTCATAAAACCCGCTCATCCATTGCGGCCGTTAGGTTTTTGATGCAATAATATACTTAGGACACCATTGGCAAGAGATCCAAACGGTGATAGTTTTAATTCTAGTTATCGTCATTTATTATATTAGCCACCTACTAACATGCTGGCTTTTCTTTCGCACAGAGGGCAAATCGAGTCCCACTTCAGCCCGTGAGTTTAATCTGTTTACTGGGGGAGTTACTGCTGCGGTTGGGCAACAAGGTTTTGGGTTGGGCTTGCCTAGCTGATAACCTGATGAATATGTCTTTAGAATAAATTATATTGCCTTCAGATTTTTATGGTTTCTGATACGTCAATCCCTAAGTAAAATTGAATTCACGGTGATTTTTTGAGAACTTCTCTAAAGTGAATCTCTTTATTTGAAATAAAACAGAAGAGAATACTTCAGATGCTCCAATTTATCTGTTGATTTTCTTATTAATTCTGATGAAAATATTTTTGTTGGTTGTTATCTATTACACATTTATATTCTCGTCTGATCTCTCTCTCTCTCTCTCTCTCTCTCTCTCTCTCTCCACACAAGCACATATATATGTATATATATACTGTATATATATATATATATATATGTGTGTGTGTATATATATATATATATATATAAATATATATATATATATTTATGTATATATATATATATATATATATATACATATATATATATATATATATATATGATAAATTTTTGCGCATTTAAACGTGTTTCTTTCATATTTCAAATAAGCCATATATATTAATACATAAAAGTCTGGATTCTCTTAACGACCTGGGGATCAGAGCCCCAGGCGGAACCGCCCAAAGACTATGATATCGGACCAGCGGGGATTTGAACCCTCGTCCAGGATATCTGTATGCCAGTGACCATACCACTCGACCACGAAGAAAGATAAAAGTCAATGACAATTCTTCTATACATATACCTGTCAAATTCAGGTTTTCTGTACTTAGAATTGAAATCAACCCACCTTCACCATCGTAGCTAATTGGTAGGTCTGGGACTTGGCATTCGATTAATGATAAATTTTTGCACATTTAAACGTGTTTCTTTCATATTTCAAATAAGCCATATATATTAATACATTAAAGTCTGGATTCTCTTAACGACCTGGGGATCAGAGCCCCAAGCGGAACCGCCCAAAGACTATGATATCGGACCAGCGGGGATTTGAACCCTCGTCCAGGATATCTGTATGCCAGTGACCATACCACTCGGCCACGAAGAAAGATAAAAGTCAATGACAATTCTTCTATACATATACCTGTCAAATTCAGGTTTTCTGTACTTAGAATTGAAATCAACCCATCTTCACCATCGTAGCTAATTGGTAGGTTTGGGACTTGGCATTCGATTAATGATAAATTTTTGTACATTTAAACGTGTTTCTTTCATATTTCAAATAAGCCATATATATTAATACATTAAAGTCTCTGATCCCCAGGTCGTTAAGAGAATCCAGACTTTAATGTATTAATATATATGGCTTATTTGATATATATATATATATATATATATATATATATATTATATGTATATACTGTGTGGGTGTATTCTAAATTAATTGGTTTAGAGCAAGATGTTTTTACTTAAAGGATATTTAAGTGCCAAAACACTAATCATTAGTAAAAGGTTTGCTATGGCATAGAAGTTTCTCGGTTACTTTCATCCCCTAACAGATAATGTTTAGAAATGTTATGAACTCGGTAGCTCTAATCGTTATACAAGCGTAAAGAAAAATTAAGAATAAACCCTAATACTGATTTATTATCTGTTTAAAATAAAGAGTCTATATGATTAACAAAAATTCCTAGTAAATAATACTAAGAATAATTTAAAGGGAAACAGCACCTTAAATTAAGGTTAATAGTGTACACGAGAAAGCGAGATCATTAGGTCCTAGACAACAGCACTTGACTAGCCAGGGACGCTTCTCTCTAAACTTTGGCATGGCATCATCAGCATTCAGATGCCTAAAGAAAACCAACGTTTTCCCTCCTCTTTTCTTCTCTGGGTCGATTCATGGTTGGATAATGGATAAAGTTCTGACAGAAACGGGCTTGAGAATCCAGAACTTTTCCCATTGTATATCTGAATACTTGGTGATGGTGGATCACTATATTAAGAAGCTCGGTAGAAAAGAGGGGTGGAAGTAAAATGGAGATATAGCAAAAGGTACAGAATTGAACAGATATATGGATAGAAATTTTTAGCTGTCAGCTTTATTACGTCCGATGTAACAGAT